>NC_090763.1:33072492-33112492 GCF_036898095.1 Palaemon carinicauda
ATATATATATATATATATATATATATATATATATATATATATATTTATATATATATATATATATATATATATATATATATATATATATATATATATATATTACAGTTGTTAAAAGATTATTAATTACACAATCATAATGATAATGATAATTCATTAAACAGTATATAATGAAAACTTTGATACAAAACATTCTTTTAAGAAGTAATGGTATAATACTCAGAATTGATAGTATAATAGGCCTTAGTTGAAGGTCACTGGATGGCAATTAGTTTTCTAGATAATGATAGTTGGTGGACATTAAGCTAAGTTTTTTTTTTATCAATGTATAACATTTCTAATCGTTAATATTTTTGCAGTTATTTATAGCATGCTTGCTATGATAAGCCCTATTGCAATGTAAGCCTTTCTTGAACCATGAACATGTCTCTAAGCAGTTTCCCCTGCAATTACATGTTGTCAATCCTTGTCCATCACGAATACTTTGGCCCCAGAAAATTTCCCTGACAGAGAGTTCAACATTGTTAGGGAAATGATGATCCTCCAATCCTTTATGGGTTATTGGCTCAAATTCCCCTCTTGATAGTTTGCCTTTAATCTTCCCGCTTTGGTTACCAGTTGTGTAAAGCCTTTCGTTAATCAATATTGAGGATAACACCTTTATTACTAGGCAGATCACCATTGCTTCTGTCAAACTGAGGAGACTGCCTGCTATCAATTATGGATATTATACTATTATGGATATTATACAATTATTACAAAATTTCTGATTCAAATACTTGTATCGTAAAGTGTTCCCATTATACTGTTTAATGAATTATTAATATCATTATGATTTTGTAACAAATAATCTTGAAAGATCTGAAAAAAAAAGTAAATAAAACAGTGTTTAGTTAAATGATAATTAATCTTTTAAAATTAGAAATAAAATATTTATAAGGAAGATAAAACTGATTTTACATCATTAGGCAATCAGTGTCTATGTATAGATATAGGCAACTAAATTAGCCTATTAACATAAATAATCGAAATTCTTGCCTACTTCTGTAAATAGCTAATTTACATTGTTAGGCTTAACACACACATACATTATAATATATATATATATATATATATATATATATATATATATATATATATATATATATATATATATATATATATATATATATATATATATATATATATAATTGTTTGGTCGTCTGGTAATCTGTGTTGTCAGGTGTATTAGTAGAGTGTCGAATGTGGAAGGAATAGGCCAAACTATCTGGTTTATATGTAGGCAAAGGAAAATGTAGCCATAACCAAGACGAAAACACTACAGGTAGTATCTCAATGGGCAGAGTGTGCCCTGGTCTGTCTGCTATACGCACACACGTACAAACACACACGCACACACATATATATATATATATATATATATATATATATATATATATATATATATATATATATATATATATATATATATATATATATATGTATATATGTATATATATATATATATATATATATATATATATATATATATATATATATATATATATATATATATATATATATATATATATATATATAAACCAATGATATAAGTTTTATTCTCACATTTTATTCTCACATCTTATGGATTGAGGTCTTCTTACCTGCTTCCATTTTTTAGTTGGAATTCCCGAAGGATGTCCCCAGGCTTCTCTAGGTTTTCTTTGAAAATTTCGTCCTTTCCATGTAACGTTTGCCTATTGGTTTTTGTGAGCACTTAACTCCGCCCATAAACTTGTATAGAGCCAATCACCGTGGGGAACCAAGAGTAACTCCGCCCCTTTCCTTATAGAAAACCAATCAGCGCAGGGAAGAGGCGGAGTCGGCATTACTATCCCAAAATCATTCAATACCTTCTCAACAATAGATGAGAATTACCACCACGTAATAACAAAACTTTGGTACTTATTGAAATTGATCGCGCTAATAATGGTGACTCCGCCTCCTCCCTTCGCTGATTGGTTCTCAATGAGGAAAGGGGTGGAGTTATCTCCGCTGATTGGATCTATACATTCCGTCTTTAGAATAATAATAAAAAAAAAAAAAAAAGGATATGTAAAGGAAGAATCGATTGCAAAGGATTTTGAAGGTGCCGGGTCCTCAATTTGGGAGAGGAGGAGCCCTCTTCCTGTAGCCTACTTCCCGGAGATATCCAGGGACCCACTTTCTAACAACTGGGTCTCTTACTGGTCATCAATTTTCATTTTTGTTAAAGCCTTGTTTGGCGTTTACTCAGTTCTGGAGTTTTATAGAAATGTATTTGATACTAAAACGATTGTGAGTGTGTATTTATATATATATATATATATATACAGTATATATATATATATATATATATATATATATATATATATATATATATATATATATATATATATATATATATATATATATATATATATATATATATATATATATATATATATATATATATATATATATATATATATATATATATATATATATAAATATATATATATATATATATATATATATATATATATATATATATATATATATATGTATATATATATATATATATATATATATATATATATATATATATATGTGTGTGTGTGTGTGTGTGTGTGTGTGTGTGTGCCTGTATATATATATATATATATATATATATATATATATATATATATATATATATATATATATATATATATATGACCCATGTAGACGGATAATGAGGTGTCGGAATATGGATTTTCTTCATTTATTACAAAAGGTTCGTTTGTAATTACACCCTACACAACTATCCTCTCAGGTGAGGGACTTGTGAACTCAAGCGCCCAAAGGCATCTAACTCCCCTGGCTATCAAAATGCAATCTTACTACAACAATATGCTGAGTATAGGTTTTTGTGGAATACTCATGAATATAGAGTTCATTTACCTTGATGTACAACACACATCTACATTCATGAATTAGGACATTAGGCTACTCACACCCTTCACAAGCTCCTCACTCCGGGAGGAGGTGCGCACTCGCCCTG
Source organism: Palaemon carinicauda (assembly GCF_036898095.1). Lineage (NCBI taxonomy): Eukaryota > Metazoa > Arthropoda > Malacostraca > Decapoda > Palaemonidae > Palaemon > Palaemon carinicauda. The sequence continues at coordinate 33,075,530 of NC_090763.1, forward strand.
TCTAGTCTATGATATATGGAGGACACTCCAACCCGGAATAGGCATCCTATCATCTTACCCCTGTGCTGTACAGAGGAAATCCTATGCCTCTTAAGAGCAACCAAATAGAGGTTCCTGAATCCTACAACAGGCCATCCTATGCTCTTAGGTGATCTTACTACGATCATTACTACATCCTATTCCTTTCCTTTTTTTTCTCTTTTTTTTTATTAGATTTTTTATATTATTTCCTATTTTATTTCTCTAGCCTTTTTATAACAATTGTAAATTTTTTCAATTTAATTGTTCTTCACAACTCTCACAATTTATTCATTTTAATTCCTCGCTGGGATATTTTTATCATATTGGAGCCATTGGGCTTACAGCATCCTGCTTTTTCAGCTAGAGTTGTAGCTTAGCTAACTAATAATAATAATAATAATAATAATAATAATAATAATAATAATAATAATAATAATAATAATAATAATAATAATCATAATAATTCATATTGGTATTTTAATCTTCCATTTTCACTTTCTTGCTGACCAGTATTCTGCGCAGTACATAAAACACCTAATGCTGGGGAAATTTATTTCACACTAAACTAAATATAAGTAGCAATGAACAATTAGAATTAAATATATTCAGAAAAAATATTGTAGTTTCTAGAAAGAAAATTGCCTTTTTAGTTTGAGGAAGGTGAATTTCACAGATTCGTCTTTATATATATATATATATATATATATATATATATATATATATATATATATATATATATATATATATATATATATATATATATATATATATATATATATATATATAAAAGTCCTTCCTCTTTTCCTTTAATACCTAAGATAAAGGATTCGGCAAGGACCTCCCTCCAACCTTCCTAAAATCAAGAAAGGGAGAGCCTTATACCATTGAAGATAAGAAGCCGTTAAAAGAGCAAAATAGTGTTGTTGTGTTTCAAACTAGTATACGCAACCCGTCAAAATTATGACTGAATATTTACATATGACCCATACGCACACAGTGATTCAACTCTTCCCATCCCTTCCCCCTTCACGAACTACAACACGCCTGTTTGGGCAATTCTTGAGATATTTTATATATATATATATATATATATATATATATATATATATATATATATATATATATATATATACATATATATATATATATATATATATATATGTGTGTGTGTGTGTGTGTGTATGTGTATATATGATTATACATAGATACACTGTATACACACACACACACACACACACACACATATATATATATATATATATATATATATATATATATATATATATATATATATATATATATATATATATATATATATATATATACACTCACCATCATCATCATCAGCCGATACTTGTCCATTGCAAAGAAAAGGCCTTTGACATGTCCTTCAACTTGCGTCTGTTTATGATCTTTTTGTGCCAGTCCACGCAGACAAAACTTCTTTAGTTCGTCGATCCTTCGTCTTCTCTTCCTTCCCTTGCTTCTTTCTTTAGGCATCCATTCTGTTATTCTTAATGTCCATCTATTGTCTGTCATTCTCATTATATGTCCTGCATATGTCCATTTTTTTTCCTTACATATTGTTAGAATATTCTCTACTTTAGTTTGCTCTCGCATCCAAATTTCTCTTTTTCTGTTTTTATGGGAATAACACAGAGACAGGTAATTGATATATATATATATATATATATATATATATATATATATATATATATATATATATATATATACGTATATATATATATATATATATATATATATATATATATATATATATACGTATATATATATAAATATATATATATATATATATATATATATATATATATATATATATATATATATATATATACGTATATATATATATATATATATATATATATATATATATATATATACACACACACATATATATATATATATATATATATATATATATATATATATATATATATATATATGTATAATATATATATATATATATATATATATATATATATATATATATATATATATATATATATATATATATATATATATATTTATATATGTATATATATACAGTATATATATATATATATATATATATATATATATATATATATATATATATATATATATATATATATATATATATATATATATATGCAGCATATAGCCAGACACTTGCTTTATATTATATAGGAGATATATCTCATAGGATACTCCTTGGCATCATCCTTCCAACTTTCCCAGCAAGACAAAGCGAAGGAGTTCAACGTATTCCTCACCGGAGCAGCAGGAAACGTTCGCTTAAATGCTTTGGATACTGGTCTCATTAAGAGGGTCTTCTTATTCAAGAGAAGCCATACCTATATCAAAGGAGGAGGAGGAAGAGGAGAAGGAAGAAGAGGAGGAGGAGGCACAAAATATCCGTCGTCATGGTTACTGTGAGCGACATCAGAGGAGAGGCTAACTATACTAAGTCATTCAGTTTTGAATTCGTGTGTGGTTTGAGAGAGAGAGAGAGAGAGAGAGAGAGAGAGAGAGAGAGAGAGAGAGAGAGAGAGAGAGAGACCCTATATCAATGGTTTTATCATATGATCATATTTAAAGATTGATTAGGTTGCCTAGCGTCGCAGTTACAAAGGTCATTGACACTAGGCGGCGTCATAACTGCCAGGGTCAATGACGCCTCGAGGTAGAATGAAACGCAGTAAAGAAAAGAGTATTTAATCATCATATCATATCCCTGAAGACGGAGAGGATTTTGGAACGTTCAAATCAGAATAATTTTTTCAACTAAAAATTTCTGAGGTCATTATGTAAATTTATAAGAAATTAGACATCATTGCATTTTTATACGCTTATTTTTAGAATAAGAATTACTTTTGATATAAGAAACTAAAAATATTTTTCAGAACGATGCCCAATTGTAATTTTAATGAATACTTAACTGGGTCAAGTTTAAAATCTTTTTTACTTCACATTTCTCTAATTCCGCCTTAAGTGTCCGGACAAGTTCTTCAAGAATTCCTTTGGAACTTCGGAAGAAATTCGCTCGGAAGTGATTGATACAAGACTTCCTTCCCTACTTTTAACATATAATTTCGTACAGTAGATTATTATTTATAGAAGCAAATATTGATAGATATAATCAATATTACTTTTATGTAAAAGTAAAACTTGTTTTGTTATTAAAACTAATAAAAAATATAAAATTAATGTCTACTGACTCAAAATATTGTATAACATTCTCCTTATTATTTACTTGAAGTTTTTATTCTTATAACATCAATAAAGTCTTCTCACACTTCAGGGATTTAAGAGAATGATTAAATAACATTTTCGCTCTCTGTCTGTACATCGTTTTCTTGCTGCTCCATCATCATCATCATCAACTTTTACTTCATAAATTCTTGAGGCTATTCCTTTACGCTCTATTCTATTTCTTTTATTAGACATATACTACGATATTTAAGCTATTATATATATATATATATATATATATATATATATATATATATATATATATATATATATATATATATATATATATATATATATATATATACACACACACACACACACACACACACACACACACACACACACACATATATATATATATATATATATATATATATATATATATATATATATATATATATATATATATATATATATATATATATATATATATATATATATATATATATATGATTGTCGAAGCTGTACTAGTCAGTCACCCATACTAGATTGAATTTCTATGAGCGCTCAGGCTTAAATCCCACAATATCGCCAGGTGATGAAAAATGGCTGGGCGTTCAAGTAAACACTAGATGTAGTCGATCTTCTATCTCGACGCAAGACACCATCCTTCAAGAGTGTTTCCATGAAGCTACTTTTTGGGAGCTAATAGATAATGCAAAGACGGATGTGATCAGTGAATTGAAAAAGCCTCCCCCGCCCCCGGCACCGTTTCACCTCATATCCCTAAAATGAAAATATATATATTATGGGCTTCTTTTCGTCAGAGAAAATGAAAGGAAGAGAAGGCGAGAGAAAGCTGTGGGTCACTAATGGAAACTATCGGTAAACTGATCAGAAAAGGAGTTTTAAAATAAAATCTTGGAAAACGAAGGAAAATATACAAACATTTTTGAAAACAAAAAACATGAAAGGCTTAGAGACAATCTCTAACATTGTTTTTTTTTTCCAAGAAAAAAAGCACTTGGGATAAAAGCTTAAATGGTCCAATCTCTGCTATTACAATTTAACTTGTGTATCATTATAACTGAATAGGAGATAATATATATTAATTCTGAGCGAACAATTTCTTAACCAATTGCTTACTTGAATACATATAAAAAACTATATAAAAAAAACCATCTAAATATTTAGCCGTCATTTTGACGGGTCGTTTACACTAGTATAGAATATAACGCATGGCTTTCCCCGATAGTATATATGGCAACTCAGACAGGTCGATTTTCTTAGATAAGCGAAAATACACTTCATTAAGTGTTATATAAACAGCAGTGCTATTGTATGAGGAAAAGATATATGAGAAAAGGGGCACTTTTCTTTCATCATATCCGTCTCCTCTTGAAAGCAGTCCCAAAGAGAATAATTTCGTCAACAATGAACGCGTCTGAGAAGATAATCCACTGCATATTATCTACGACTATTCATGATCTGATTACCCATTATCTAATGGAAAAAAAAAATGTCTTGGTTCTAAATATCCATAGCCCGTTCTTCAGCTTTGTTGCTTTTATTGTTTAGGCGTTCTTGTAGGGGAGATCGCTTACTTTAATTTCACTTCGTTGGTACATTGTAAAATAGAAATCTTAAACATTCAAAACGTTAAATTGATAATAGCTCTCTCCCGTGTTCCTCGCCTATCAAGCTATACTAAACAATGATAAGCGTAAAGTTGGGTCTTCTAAAAAGTGAGTGAACAACAATAAAGATAGAAATTTCATTCAAGTTTTCTTAATGCTGGTAAACCAAAGCCTCAGCACTTTTTTTTCTGTAATAAATACCCATAAAATTCCATTATAAGAAATAAAATGTTAAATTGAAATAGAGCTAAAATAAGGGCGGCTAAAGGGAGACTTTAACTTAATGGCCAATCATAGAGGTCTCTGTGACCTCCCACCCAAAAAACATTACATCATTTTCCATTACACCAAACCAAAATTCAATGCAATTCCTATTCTACTACTCAAAGGGAGTTGCATACATTTCCTTCATGTATAGAGCTCCAATTGGAAACGTTCCTGCTTAGCAATCTGTCGGAATTCCCTGAAGTTCCATTTTCATTAGTTAAGGAGAGAGAGAGAGAGAGAGAGAGAGAGAGAGAGAGAGAGAGAGAGAGAGAGAGAGAGAGAGAGAGAGAGAGAGAGACGGACTCGGTATTTCAAATCACATAAATAACCGGATTTGAAAAGACGAAAATTACAAAGCCACTACCAAAAAAATAATATCTTGAAAACTCAATAATTATTTGTGAGGTGATGCCATTAAAATATTACGACAATTCTCTCTCTCTCTCTCTCTCTCTCTCTCTCTCTCTCTCTCTCTCTCTCTCTCTCTCTCTCTCTCTCTCTCTCTCTCTCTCTCTCTCAAAGGAACTGAGAGCACAATCAATTGGCATCACTACCACCTATATCCACATCAAAGCTTCCATTTGCACTTGGCCTCTTGCATGTTCTGATTAATGACTGATGTTCTCGACTGAGCAGAAATTAAAGAAGATAACACTATTAGCAAAAGAAAAAACTTCTGTGAAGCAAAAAAAAAAAAAAAAACGTAATTCCACGAATCTAGAGAAACCTTCTTTTCTGACAGATCAAATGAATATGTTTTTGTTAAGGTAAGTTTTTTCTAAGCGGACACTGGAACACACGGGTAGAGAAAAGAGTAGGGACTCTTCTTCTGTAAACTGGATTGACAAATAGATTTTTCCTTAGATCGTTAAATATAAGAATCGCTCAAACTGGGATACTTGTTCAAGCTGTGGAAGCAAGACGGGCTTTTTAATGCGAGTGCTTAAAGGGATGGCGCCCGAGCACATAACTCTGATCTAAAAGCCATATTGAATCAGGATTATAACTCTGACAGTCTAAATAATCTTTCAACTTTTCTAAGTTTGGATAACCTAACATGATGAAAGGGTTTGCGTATTGACATGATCAGTAAAGCTGTATTAGTAAGGGTCACCTATACTAGGTTGGTTTCACCAAACCGCACTGGCCAACGTAGTGATGAAAACTAGCAAAACCCGATATGTGAACTGACATGTCTTAAGCCTTCGTCCTGCAGTGGACTATAAACGCCTGTATTTGTCGTGTGTTTATTTATATATGTATATATATATATATATATATATATATATATATATATATATATATATATATATATATATATATATATATATATATATATATATATATATATATAATATATATATATATATATATATATACACGAGTGCGAAATTACTTAAAACAACTCTATTTATGGGTTAGGAAAAGACGAATACTGGAACTATATTTTCAAACCGATTTCTGGTGCCGTCGGATGTTTCAGCTATTATATGGAACCATGGAATTACACTTCAATACGAAGGTTATGGCAGTAAAAGTAAAATGCAATAATGTATTGGGAATCCATAATCACTTAACAAAATAAAAGGAAGCTTTGAAATTATTATAAAAAAAGTGTTGACGAAAGAAAACTCTGAAATCAATTTTGAAATATCAGGACAATTTCAACTAATACATAAAAAGAAGACTTGCCTAAAATGTATCAAATGTTCACTTGATTCGACGGTTTCTTTAATCAATTATATAAGTGAACATAATAGATATCTCTACTGCAAATCACATACTAATTAATGTTGTTACTTAATATAAAAAACAATAATCAAATCATCCTTTAATTTCACACGAAACCGATATCCACATATATACTGCATATGTAAAAAAAAATTCTTGAAATGAAAGATGAGTCAGTCTGCTCTGCCATTAAGATTAACCTACCTCCTTTATGAAATAAATATTCCTTTGCGCATCCTAAATAAAAAGAAAAAGGATCCCTGATATTCTATTTCTGGTCCCAGTTCGAAATTACATCCAAGATGTTCCCAGTTTAATTATTTTCTTCCTTTTCCATCCAACAACAAAAACTTCATTTCTCCTATTAGCTGTTCTAATTGGGAGGCGAATAAACTGAATTAATACACCTTGGGAAATTATCCCTCAAGCAGAAATTTTAAATCAGTTTCACGACAAAAACATTCATTTTTCTCAAAGCAATTACCTTTAAAAGGAAGCATAGACCTACTGCAGTCCCTTAAATCAACTTATAAGGAAAGTCCTTGGATCAAAGGCCTCTTGCTCTGTCTATTCGAATATGGGATTTCACTGCACCAACTTTACCCTTTCTATACCTGCTGGTGTTGGAAATTCTGTTTAATTAATGTTGTTCCTTTTGTTGTTTCTACAGTATTTGGTTACCAAATCATATATTCCATTGTTTATTAATTTTCTTTCTGGGTAAACCTGTGTTACCCAGTGATAACTTATGCATTATTATTATTATTATAATTAAGGGTAGTTTACGCTTGAAGGGAAACCCAGCATATTGTATATTTTCGTTTTGACGGTAAATCCTTTGAAGCGTGAACTACTAAACAACCCTTTCGGAACTATCTGCTGGTGGTCTTGTTTTTTCCAGTAATACGAATTCTAAAGGAAACATCGCCAGCAGAGAGAAGGGGAGTTGAAAGAAGGTTTTCGTACTGGACGGACGGCTGGATATTACAGGAGTTAATTATATCCAGAGTTTGTCGAAGTCATATAATGGAGGAGTAACTTGAACTCACTTTTCTCCGCCATCCTGCACAAGACGAGACCAGCCATAAGCGTCGTAACATCAGGACACTATCTTCGCCAAATTTCCGAGGAATTGAATTGATAAGGTACGTCATTACGAAAGATATGCTGACTTCTAAAGTGATTCCCTGTCAATTTGTTTATCGTGTATAAATATTCCCTTGCTCGATTCCCAATTAATAAACCCTGTGGATTGGTATTTAAACTATTCATAATTTATCACTGCTGTAACTTTGCGTGTTACCATATGAAAGTTTTTTTGGATTAGAGGCAGTTTTTACTTAATTAGCCAAGGTTATGTTTACTTTACGCCGAAGTTTTCGGATCATTGGGCCTTTCATGGTTAGGTGGTTGCCACGTTAAATTGGAGGCAGAATATTTAGGCTATATATTTTTCATTTCTCAGAATTCAATTTAATTGTAAAGTTAACTACTGAGTTTAGCGACTTGAGTGAAATAGCAGAGCTTGCGCTTTTACCTTTAAACTCATTTTACTACAGTTATTGAATTGAGTGATTTAGCAAAACTTGCCTTTACCTTTTGAAAATAGTATTTCGTTTATGTCCTCAGGGTTTCTTGAAAAGCGAGGAGGGTAGGAGAAGGAAGACAGCATACCTGTAGTTACTTCTGACACAGGCAAATCCTTCTCTACGTCAACAAGCCCACCAGCAACCAGTTCTAAATTTAACTTCACATGAAAGCTCAACATTTCATTAAAGTGAACCTTTTTTAATGGACTTGTTTTATTCCTTCCATCGTACAATTTTCAAGATGGCGCCCAACGTGGGGCACGAGTAAGAAATTTGGTTGCTGGTTGGTCTCGTTGAGTGTAGGATTGGCGGAGAGAATGACGAAAGTACGAGAATTTTTCGAATTTTTCAGTGTTGAAATTTTGTTTATAATTTAAGTTGTCCTTGAATTTTACCTAGTTTATATTTTGGTTTTGGTATTGTCATGAAAGTGTCAATTCTAGGACATTCTTATGTTAGAGATTTGGAGCTTAGGGTTAATAGCTCAACAATTTTGATTGAACAGACCTCTTTTGATGTTCAGTTTCTTGGTTTTCCTGGTGCCACATTTAATTATTTTTTGAATAATCTAGCTCTCCTAGAAGATGTTTTCACGTATAACCCCGATTATTTGTTGGTAATTTTAGGAGGTAATGATTTGAAGTCTCGTGTAGATTTGTCAGTGGTAAAGAATAATTGCAAAGAATTTTACAAGATTCTGAGATCCAGGTTATCAAGATCTTGTATAATTGCATCTCAAATTGAAATCCGATTTTATGAAAGGAGAAATCGGTTTGATAGCCCATGCGTGGAAGAATTCAAGTTAATGAGGCGTTATCTCAATAAATTTATTAACAAGTTGAGTTTCAAGAATTACTTGTTCAGAGTAGAGGGTCCAGGTAGATTAGATAATAGAAGGTTATACAGGGACGCCGCACATTTAAACTCTGTTGGGTTAGATCTGCTCTATAGATTGATTTGTGATTGTCTGAAATATTGTTTTAATAGCAATCAGCAAAGATGTCAGAATTATCGCTTTTGATAAATTCTCGGAAATACATCCGCAGTCAAGTGACTAAGAATGTCAATCAAATTGAAGATTGTAAATTGGGTTCAGAAGTTGAACGGCGATCACTTATCTCTAAATTTCATGGATTTGCTGAAGAGCTGAAGGTTTATAATTCTAAAATAGCTAAGTTATTATGGGAAGAAGAGGAAGATGAATCCAAATTGAATATTGAATTTGAAGCTTGTGAGAGCTACTTGGATAAAATAAACTTTTTTATAGCTACCCTTGAGGCTACTAAAGATTCAGTTCCTCCCCATTCTGTACTTGAAGAAGCTAGAAGCCTTTTGAAAAGCCCTACAGCTCCTTTACCAGCATTTAAAAGTGTAGAGGGAGAAAATATAGAGAAATTTCTTTCTGAATTTGAAGAGGTTATTAAAACCTTCAAGTACACTCAGAGAGACAAATTACTGCTGCTGAAGCAACAAGTGTCAGGTCGTGCATCCATACTACTCGATTCACTTGAAACAGACAAACAGACATATGAAGATGCAAAATTAATTTTAAGGTCTGCTTTAGCATCCCCTAGGTTTCAGAAGTTTACGTTAATAAAACAGTTGACAGATATGAAAATGCCTTACCAAACAGATCCATTTGCGTACGTTGGTCAGATGAAAAATTTCATGGAATCTGTTAAGTTGTTGAAAATGGAAGTGGACGATTTTTTGAACTATTTCTTTTGGAATGGAATGAACAGCACCTTCCAATCTCAGCTAGTAAATATTACCAATAAGACGAGGCCCTCCCTTTCAGAAATTAATGATAAAATTTTTGAAGCATGTGAACGATATTGCATGGCATCTCAGAAAATTTATACAAAAGTTAAGAAGTTTCCCAAAACTTCAGAGACTGTTAATCTAGCCTCTAATGTGAATGTTGAAGGCCAGCCTACTAAGGCGAAATGCTCTTTATGTGCTTATGACAGAGCAACTGATGATCACCAAGTTTTCAAGTGCCCGGTTTATAATAGTAATAAAGCAAAGGTGGATAAGCTGAAAGAGATAGGAGGTTGCCTTAAGTGTGCCAGTTCCTCTCATTCTGCGGGTTTGTGCAAATTTAGACTTCATAAGAAATGCAGAGGTTGTAATGGCTGGCATTTCACCTTTCTCTGCATTAAAAAAGATTCCCCAAAAGAAGAGGTAGTCAATGCTAGAAGTCTTAATAAAAACTCCAATTTAGTTAATGAGAAATCTGAAAAGGTTTCCACGGGGGTAGTATTTTCAGTGGATGCTCTGCAGTGCTATGGTAATAGATCTGCTCTACCAACTTTCACTTGTCAGCTAGAGGACCATACCCAAATAAGAGGTTTACAAGACTCGGGCTGTCAGTGTAATTTTATTACGGATAGAGCGGTTAAGAAGATTCAGTTCAAAGTTTTGAGGAGAAATGTGAGTCTTACTGTTAATGGTTTTAACTCTGCTAAATCATATAATACAAAGGTTGTGGAACTGAATTTAAAATTTGGTCAGGAAATTTGCAAGGTGGAGGCCCTATGTGTACCTTATATAAATATAAATTTGAAGTTGCCTAATTTGTTCAGGGTGGCAAGCCATTTCTCTGCTAAGGGTTACACCCTTGCAGATAAACAGTTGCTAAATAATGGGGATGAGTTAAATAGTATAGATTTCATCCTAGGCACTAACTCTGCTCACTGCACTATGGCGTCAACAGTTAGGTTTGGACAGGATAGTCCTTCAGTATACTTTCAAACTTCCTTTGGAGTGATGCTTCTTGGTAATGTTGACACAATGTTAAAAAATTTACATTGCCTTCCTGATTTAAATGCAGTTGAAACTTCCATTACTTGCAAGTCTGATGTTGCTCAGTTGGATGTAGGCTCTCTTGATTCCATTGGCCTTGGATTAGGTAAATTTAATGATGAATCTATATTGAAGCATGAGGAAATGGTGGTAGAAGCTAATTTTCTAGTTTTAAATGAGAACGGGGATCATAAATGAGCAAGCACTACAAAGGGCCACCGAGCAAATGTTGGAATATAACTGCAAAAGGATCCTTAATTATGATAAGGAAGAGAATGAGACATCTGTGGAACTCAATAACTCTCTAGTAAGATATGCACTTAACAATGCCACTGTTAATGAGGATGGAAGAATATCAATGCCTCTGCTATGGAACAGTAAGGTGTCACACTTACTTAGTAAAAATTATAAACTAGCTGAAGCAGTGTTGAAGTCAAATTTAAAGAAGCTTTGCAAAAGGGAGATGCATCTGAAACTCATGGATGAAGTCATTAAAGAACAAGAAAATTTAGGAATAATTGAAAAGATCCCAAACCTTAAGCATTACCTAACTGAACATCCTGAACATAGTTTTTTACACCACATGGGGGTGTTTAAACTTGATCGAGAGACTACAAAATGCAGAGTAGTATTTCTATCAAACATATTTGAGGCGGACCCTAGAAAACCCATGACAGTAAGCCATAACCAGGCAATTCATCCAGGGCCGTCGTTAAACCAAAAGTTAAGTTCAGCCTTACTTCACTTACGATTTGGTTCGAAGATATTTTGCTTTGATCTCAAAAAGGCTTTTAATCAGATAGCACTTAGACCTTCAGATCAGAATAAATTACTTTTTCTTTGGGTTAGAAGTGTGAAGAAGAAAGATTTTTCCTTAGTTGGTTACAAGAATCTTAGATTGAGTTTTGGTTTAAGATGTAGCCCAACAATTTTGATGTTGAGTCTTTATAAGATACTGGTTTTGGATGTGGATGATGATACTCAAGAGGTAAAAAATATGAAGAAATTGCTTTATCAGTTGTTTTATATGGATAATGGAGCTTATACCTTCAAAAATTCGGATGCCTTGGAATGGGCCTATACTCGGCTAACAAATATATTTGCTCCTTATAGAATAGAATTGCAACAAATTGTCACCAATGATGGGCCACTTCAAGAAGTCATTGACTCAGACTGGGATCAAAATACACTAACAGAAGTTAAACTTTTAGGTTTGAAATGGAATAGGGAGTTGGATACCCTTTCAACTTTTCCCATTGTTTTGGAAGCTTCGGCAAGTACGAAGAGGTCCATCCTCAAGTCCATTGCTTCAAACTTTGATTTGTATAATATCAATGGTCCAGTATTTAATAGGGCAAGGATATTTATGCATGGTTTACAGTGTGATAAGTCATTAGGATGGGATGATATTTTACCTGCGGAAAAGCTAAAAGAATGGAAATGCATTGCAAGGCAAGCTAATTCTACGCCTGAAATTGTTGTTCAAAGATTTGTTGGGGAAAGAGATGGACAATACAGACTTCTTGCTTGTGTAGATGCTAGCAGTATGATATATGGAGCTGTTCTGTATATAGAGAACATTGATACTGGCCAAAAAATTTTTTTATTAGCCAAAAACAGGCTGATAAACAGACAGTCTAATACTAAGTCCATCCCTTCCCTGGAGTTACAAGCCATTTGCTTGGGTGTGGAGTTGTTAATTGATTTGTATAAAGATTTAGGAGGACCTGATTGCCTCGTTCCAATTGCAATAAAAAGTTTGGATTTGTACTCTGATAGTTTGGTAGCTCTTTCTTGGATCAATTCATATTCCTATAAACTGGATAAGATGCAGAAAAGGTCTGTATTTGTTCTTAACAGGCTACAGCAAATAGATAAGTTATGTGAAACGTTTCCTGTTAATTTTACTTTCATCACTGGAACTGCCAATCCTGGAGACTGCATAACAAGAACCTTGTCCTATAAACAGTTAATTAATACAAACTATTTTTCCGGACCTCAACCTGATATCCACCAGTCTATAGTCAGTCAAGATATTTTGAGAGTTACAGTTCCTAACCCTAGGGCTACCCTTGACTTCAAAGAGGAGAATGTTTTAAGTAATGTTTGTGCACAAGACCTTAGGGAGGACGTTGCTGAGCATCTAGTTTCTCCAAACAGATACTCTAGTTTCTCTCTCATGGTTAAAGTGCATGCCAGGGTTGCTCAGTGTTTTGCCAAGTGGAAAGCTACAGTTACAGCTAGAAAACTGAAGGTTCCCGTTGAATCTAATGATACAGGATTTTATGTGAAAGCTCTGAAGATGATCATATTGAAAGAACAAAAAATTCAGTTTCCTAGTGTTTTGGAATATTTTGCATACAATTCTAAACTTCTTAAGGATATACCAAATTTGGTAAGACAGTTGAATGTTTACCCAGATAAAGATGGAATTCTCAGAGTCAAAAGCAAGTTTGACAGGTGGAAAGGTAAACAGAGGTGTTGCTTCCCAATCTTGCTGTTTAACAAAAGTTCCTTGACAGAACTGATAATCAGGAGTCTTCATATAAAACTCAAACATGCTGGTTATTATTCTGTTCTGAATGAGCTACGCAAGAAGTTCTGGATACCACAATGTTTTTCAGCTGTTAAAAGAGTGGTAAAAGATTGTGTCATCTGTGAAAGGTACAAGGAGCATACCATTCGGTTAAATCAGTCCCCTTACCGGGAGTTTAGGATGGGTCCTTCCCAGATTCCCTTCAGTTATGTATATATTGATTATTTTGGACCATATTTTGTAAAGCAACAGGGTAGTAAGGTGAAGGTTTGGATTCTGTGTATGAGCTGTATGTATACAAGGGCCATTAATTTGAAATTATGCTTGGATTTGTCAGTCAAGGAATTTTTGAGATCATTCACTCTACATACCTTTGAACATGGTTTACCACAATTTGTAGTAAGCGATTTGGGGACACAACTTGTTGCCGGGGCTAATGTTATTGCAGATTTTTTAAAAGATCCTGATACTCAGTCATACTTTGAAGAAAATGGAATTAAACCTATTGAATTTAAAAATTATTACAAGGGTTGTAGCCAAATGGGTTCTTTAGTGGAAATTTGCATAAAAATGGTAAAACATCTAATTAACAAATCCATTAAAACAAATGTGTTAGACATAAGGGATATGGCCTTTCTTATATCTCAGGCAACTCATCTTATAAATCGTCGTCCCATTGCCTTTAAGGATGGTTTAAGGGATGTGCCTGATGAATCTGTACCTAGCCCAATAACTCCAGAAATTTTAATACATGGCTACGAGTTAACCTCTGTTAACATTATACCCGAATTGCAGTGTGATCCTGAATTAGATGGGGAGTATGACTTGAAAGATTCACCCTCAAGAATAATTGAGGACATTTACAGCAAGCTGAGGAAGGTAAGAGAGACCTTGATTAGAATTTATCATTCTGAATTTTTGACGACATTGATAAATCAAGCAGTTGATAAGACTGACAGATACAAGCCTGTTACCCATAAAATCATTGAAGCTGGAGACATTGTTTTGCTGAAGGATCCTCATACTAAGGCCTTAAATTATCCACTTGGGATTGTTAAGGGGGTGGTAAAGAATGACCTTGGAGAGGTGACCAATGCTCAGATTTTGAAAGGGAAGTCTGGTGAAGTTGTGAAAAGACATGTTACCAGCCTTATACCCTTGCTCAGGGATAAAGGTTGTATTAGTGGCATTGCTCCCTCTGTGAGACCCAAGAAAACTATTGCAGTGGACTCTAATTATAGGTATCCAAAGAGAGCAGCTGCCGTTGCTTCAGGATTAAGGACTAAGGATATGCTCCTAAAATAAATTAAGAACTTCCTCAGATTTTCGAAGCCTAGAAAATCCGAGCTCCTTCCCTGGAGTGTTGGAAATTCTGTTTAATTAATGTTGTTCCTTTTGTTGTTGCTACAGTATTTGGTTAGCAAATCATATATTCCATTGTTTATTAATTTTCTTTCTGGGTAAACCTGTGTTACCCAGTGATAACTTATGCATTATTATTATTATTATAATTAAGGGTAGTTTACGCTTGAAGGGAAACCCAGCATATTGTATATTTTCGTTTTGACGGTAAATCCTTTGAAGCGTGAACTACTAAACAACCCTTTCGGAACTATCTGCTGGTGGTCTTGTTTTTTCCAGTAATACGAATTCTAAAGGAAACATCGCCAGCAGAGAGAAGGGGAGTTGAAAGAAGGTTTTCGTACTGGACGGACGGCTGGATATTACAGGAGTTAATTATATCCAGAGTTTGTCGAAGTCATATAATGGAGGAGTAACTTGAACTCACTTTTCTCCGCCATCCTGCACAAGACGAGACCAGCCATAAGCGTCGTAACATCAGGACACTATCTTCGCCAAATTTCCGAGGAATTGAATTGATAAGGTACGTCATTACGAAAGATATGCTGACTTCTAAAGTGATTCCCTGTCAATTTGTTTATCGTGTATAAATATTCCCTTGCTCGATTCCCAATTAATAAACCCTGTGGATTGGTATTTAAACTATTCATAATTTATCACTGCTGTAACTTTGCGTGTTACCATATGAAAGTTTTTTTGGATTAGAGGCAGTTTTTACTTAATTAGCCAAGGTTATGTTTACTTTACGCCGAAGTTTTCGGATCATTGGGCCTTTCATGGTTAGGTGGTTGCCACGTTAAATTGGAGGCAGAATATTTAGGCTATATATTTTTCATTTCTCAGAATTCAATTTAATTGTAAAGTTAACTACTGAGTTTAGCGACTTGAGTGAAATAGCAGAGCTTGCGCTTTTACCTTTAAACTCATTTTACTACAGTTATTGAATTGAGTGATTTAGCAAAACTTGCCTTTACCTTTTGAAAATAGTATTTCGTTTATGTCCTCAGGGTTTCTTGAAAAGCGAGGAGGGTAGGAGAAGGAAGACAGCATACCTGTAGTTACTTCTGACACAGGCAAATCCTTCTCTACGTCAACAAGCCCACCAGCAACCAGTTCTAAATTTAACTTCACATGAAAGCTCAACATTTCATTAAAGTGAACCTTTTTTAATGGACTTGTTTTATTCCTTCCATCGTACAATTTTCAAGATGGCGCCCAACGTGGGGCACGAGTAAGAAATTTGGTTGCTGGTTGGTCTCGTTGAGTGTAGGATTGGCGGAGAGAATGACGAAAGTACGAGAATTTTTCGAATTTTTCAGTGTTGAAATTTTGTTTATAATTTAAGTTGTCCTTGAATTTTACCTAGTTTATATTTTGGTTTTGGTATTGTCATGAAAGTGTCAATTCTAGGACATTCTTATGTTAGAGATTTGGAGCTTAGGGTTAATAGCTCAACAATTTTGATTGAACAGACCTCTTTTGATGTTCAGTTTCTTGGTTTTCCTGGTGCCACATTTAATTATTTTTTGAATAATCTAGCTCTCCTAGAAGATGTTTTCACGTATAACCCCGATTATTTGTTGGTAATTTTAGGAGGTAATGATTTGAAGTCTCGTGTAGATTTGTCAGTGGTAAAGAATAATTGCAAAGAATTTTACAAGATTCTGAGATCCAGGTTATCAAGATCTTGTATAATTGCATCTCAAATTGAAATCCGATTTTATGAAAGGAGAAATCGGTTTGATAGCCCATGCGTGGAAGAATTCAAGTTAATGAGGCGTTATCTCAATAAATTTATTAACAAGTTGAGTTTCAAGAATTACTTGTTCAGAGTAGAGGGTCCAGGTAGATTAGATAATAGAAGGTTATACAGGGACGCCGCACATTTAAACTCTGTTGGGTTAGATCTGCTCTATAGATTGATTTGTGATTGTCTGAAATATTGTTTTAATAGCAATCAGCAAAGATGTCAGAATTATCGCTTTTGATAAATTCTCGGAAATACATCCGCAGTCAAGTGACTAAGAATGTCAATCAAATTGAAGATTGTAAATTGGGTTCAGAAGTTGAACGGCGATCACTTATCTCTAAATTTCATGGATTTGCTGAAGAGCTGAAGGTTTATAATTCTAAAATAGCTAAGTTATTATGGGAAGAAGAGGAAGATGAATCCAAATTGAATATTGAATTTGAAGCTTGTGAGAGCTACTTGGATAAAATAAACTTTTTTATAGCTACCCTTGAGGCTACTAAAGATTCAGTTCCTCCCCATTCTGTACTTGAAGAAGCTAGAAGCCTTTTGAAAAGCCCTACAGCTCCTTTACCAGCATTTAAAAGTGTAGAGGGAGAAAATATAGAGAAATTTCTTTCTGAATTTGAAGAGGTTATTAAAACCTTCAAGTACACTCAGAGAGACAAATTACTGCTGCTGAAGCAACAAGTGTCAGGTCGTGCATCCATACTACTCGATTCACTTGAAACAGACAAACAGACATATGAAGATGCAAAATTAATTTTAAGGTCTGCTTTAGCATCCCCTAGGTTTCAGAAGTTTACGTTAATAAAACAGTTGACAGATATGAAAATGCCTTACCAAACAGATCCATTTGCGTACGTTGGTCAGATGAAAAATTTCATGGAATCTGTTAAGTTGTTGAAAATGGAAGTGGACGATTTTTTGAACTATTTCTTTTGGAATGGAATGAACAGCACCTTCCAATCTCAGCTAGTAAATATTACCAATAAGACGAGGCCCTCCCTTTCAGAAATTAATGATAAAATTTTTGAAGCATGTGAACGATATTGCATGGCATCTCAGAAAATTTATACAAAAGTTAAGAAGTTTCCCAAAACTTCAGAGACTGTTAATCTAGCCTCTAATGTGAATGTTGAAGGCCAGCCTACTAAGGCGAAATGCTCTTTATGTGCTTATGACAGAGCAACTGATGATCACCAAGTTTTCAAGTGCCCGGTTTATAATAGTAATAAAGCAAAGGTGGATAAGCTGAAAGAGATAGGAGGTTGCCTTAAGTGTGCCAGTTCCTCTCATTCTGCGGGTTTGTGCAAATTTAGACTTCATAAGAAATGCAGAGGTTGTAATGGCTGGCATTTCACCTTTCTCTGCATTAAAAAAGATTCCCCAAAAGAAGAGGTAGTCAATGCTAGAAGTCTTAATAAAAACTCCAATTTAGTTAATGAGAAATCTGAAAAGGTTTCCACGGGGGTAGTATTTTCAGTGGATGCTCTGCAGTGCTATGGTAATAGATCTGCTCTACCAACTTTCACTTGTCAGCTAGAGGACCATACCCAAATAAGAGGTTTACAAGACTCGGGCTGTCAGTGTAATTTTATTACGGATAGAGCGGTTAAGAAGATTCAGTTCAAAGTTTTGAGGAGAAATGTGAGTCTTACTGTTAATGGTTTTAACTCTGCTAAATCATATAATACAAAGGTTGTGGAACTGAATTTAAAATTTGGTCAGGAAATTTGCAAGGTGGAGGCCCTATGTGTACCTTATATAAATATAAATTTGAAGTTGCCTAATTTGTTCAGGGTGGCAAGCCATTTCTCTGCTAAGGGTTACACCCTTGCAGATAAACAGTTGCTAAATAATGGGGATGAGTTAAATAGTATAGATTTCATCCTAGGCACTAACTCTGCTCACTGCACTATGGCGTCAACAGTTAGGTTTGGACAGGATAGTCCTTCAGTATACTTTCAAACTTCCTTTGGAGTGATGCTTCTTGGTAATGTTGACACAATGTTAAAAAATTTACATTGCCTTCCTGATTTAAATGCAGTTGAAACTTCCATTACTTGCAAGTCTGATGTTGCTCAGTTGGATGTAGGCTCTCTTGATTCCATTGGCCTTGGATTAGGTAAATTTAATGATGAATCTATATTGAAGCATGAGGAAATGGTGGTAGAAGCTAATTTTCTAGTTTTAAATGAGAACGGGGATCATAAATGAGCAAGCACTACAAAGGGCCACCGAGCAAATGTTGGAATATAACTGCAAAAGGATCCTTAATTATGATAAGGAAGAGAATGAGACATCTGTGGAACTCAATAACTCTCTAGTAAGATATGCACTTAACAATGCCACTGTTAATGAGGATGGAAGAATATCAATGCCTCTGCTATGGAACAGTAAGGTGTCACACTTACTTAGTAAAAATTATAAACTAGCTGAAGCAGTGTTGAAGTCAAATTTAAAGAAGCTTTGCAAAAGGGAGATGCATCTGAAACTCATGGATGAAGTCATTAAAGAACAAGAAAATTTAGGAATAATTGAAAAGATCCCAAACCTTAAGCATTACCTAACTGAACATCCTGAACATAGTTTTTTACACCACATGGGGGTGTTTAAACTTGATCGAGAGACTACAAAATGCAGAGTAGTATTTCTATCAAACATATTTGAGGCGGACCCTAGAAAACCCATGACAGTAAGCCATAACCAGGCAATTCATCCAGGGCCGTCGTTAAACCAAAAGTTAAGTTCAGCCTTACTTCACTTACGATTTGGTTCGAAGATATTTTGCTTTGATCTCAAAAAGGCTTTTAATCAGATAGCACTTAGACCTTCAGATCAGAATAAATTACTTTTTCTTTGGGTTAGAAGTGTGAAGAAGAAAGATTTTTCCTTAGTTGGTTACAAGAATCTTAGATTGAGTTTTGGTTTAAGATGTAGCCCAACAATTTTGATGTTGAGTCTTTATAAGATACTGGTTTTGGATGTGGATGATGATACTCAAGAGGTAAAAAATATGAAGAAATTGCTTTATCAGTTGTTTTATATGGATAATGGAGCTTATACCTTCAAAAATTCGGATGCCTTGGAATGGGCCTATACTCGGCTAACAAATATATTTGCTCCTTATAGAATAGAATTGCAACAAATTGTCACCAATGATGGGCCACTTCAAGAAGTCATTGACTCAGACTGGGATCAAAATACACTAACAGAAGTTAAACTTTTAGGTTTGAAATGGAATAGGGAGTTGGATACCCTTTCAACTTTTCCCATTGTTTTGGAAGCTTCGGCAAGTACGAAGAGGTCCATCCTCAAGTCCATTGCTTCAAACTTTGATTTGTATAATATCAATGGTCCAGTATTTAATAGGGCAAGGATATTTATGCATGGTTTACAGTGTGATAAGTCATTAGGATGGGATGATATTTTACCTGCGGAAAAGCTAAAAGAATGGAAATGCATTGCAAGGCAAGCTAATTCTACGCCTGAAATTGTTGTTCAAAGATTTGTTGGGGAAAGAGATGGACAATACAGACTTCTTGCTTGTGTAGATGCTAGCAGTATGATATATGGAGCTGTTCTGTATATAGAGAACATTGATACTGGCCAAAAAATTTTTTTATTAGCCAAAAACAGGCTGATAAACAGACAGTCTAATACTAAGTCCATCCCTTCCCTGGAGTTACAAGCCATTTGCTTGGGTGTGGAGTTGTTAATTGATTTGTATAAAGATTTAGGAGGACCTGATTGCCTCGTTCCAATTGCAATAAAAAGTTTGGATTTGTACTCTGATAGTTTGGTAGCTCTTTCTTGGATCAATTCATATTCCTATAAACTGGATAAGATGCAGAAAAGGTCTGTATTTGTTCTTAACAGGCTACAGCAAATAGATAAGTTATGTGAAACGTTTCCTGTTAATTTTACTTTCATCACTGGAACTGCCAATCCTGGAGACTGCATAACAAGAACCTTGTCCTATAAACAGTTAATTAATACAAACTATTTTTCCGGACCTCAACCTGATATCCACCAGTCTATAGTCAGTCAAGATATTTTGAGAGTTACAGTTCCTAACCCTAGGGCTACCCTTGACTTCAAAGAGGAGAATGTTTTAAGTAATGTTTGTGCACAAGACCTTAGGGAGGACGTTGCTGAGCATCTAGTTTCTCCAAACAGATACTCTAGTTTCTCTCTCATGGTTAAAGTGCATGCCAGGGTTGCTCAGTGTTTTGCCAAGTGGAAAGCTACAGTTACAGCTAGAAAACTGAAGGTTCCCGTTGAATCTAATGATACAGGATTTTATGTGAAAGCTCTGAAGATGATCATATTGAAAGAACAAAAAATTCAGTTTCCTAGTGTTTTGGAATATTTTGCATACAATTCTAAACTTCTTAAGGATATACCAAATTTGGTAAGACAGTTGAATGTTTACCCAGATAAAGATGGAATTCTCAGAGTCAAAAGCAAGTTTGACAGGTGGAAAGGTAAACAGAGGTGTTGCTTCCCAATCTTGCTGTTTAACAAAAGTTCCTTGACAGAACTGATAATCAGGAGTCTTCATATAAAACTCAAACATGCTGGTTATTATTCTGTTCTGAATGAGCTACGCAAGAAGTTCTGGATACCACAATGTTTTTCAGCTGTTAAAAGAGTGGTAAAAGATTGTGTCATCTGTGAAAGGTACAAGGAGCATACCATTCGGTTAAATCAGTCCCCTTACCGGGAGTTTAGGATGGGTCCTTCCCAGATTCCCTTCAGTTATGTATATATTGATTATTTTGGACCATATTTTGTAAAGCAACAGGGTAGTAAGGTGAAGGTTTGGATTCTGTGTATGAGCTGTATGTATACAAGGGCCATTAATTTGAAATTATGCTTGGATTTGTCAGTCAAGGAATTTTTGAGATCATTCACTCTACATACCTTTGAACATGGTTTACCACAATTTGTAGTAAGCGATTTGGGGACACAACTTGTTGCCGGGGCTAATGTTATTGCAGATTTTTTAAAAGATCCTGATACTCAGTCATACTTTGAAGAAAATGGAATTAAACCTATTGAATTTAAAAATTATTACAAGGGTTGTAGCCAAATGGGTTCTTTAGTGGAAATTTGCATAAAAATGGTAAAACATCTAATTAACAAATCCATTAAAACAAATGTGTTAGACATAAGGGATATGGCCTTTCTTATATCTCAGGCAACTCATCTTATAAATCGTCGTCCCATTGCCTTTAAGGATGGTTTAAGGGATGTGCCTGATGAATCTGTACCTAGCCCAATAACTCCAGAAATTTTAATACATGGCTACGAGTTAACCTCTGTTAACATTATACCCGAATTGCAGTGTGATCCTGAATTAGATGGGGAGTATGACTTGAAAGATTCACCCTCAAGAATAATTGAGGACATTTACAGCAAGCTGAGGAAGGTAAGAGAGACCTTGATTAGAATTTATCATTCTGAATTTTTGACGACATTGATAAATCAAGCAGTTGATAAGACTGACAGATACAAGCCTGTTACCCATAAAATCATTGAAGCTGGAGACATTGTTTTGCTGAAGGATCCTCATACTAAGGCCTTAAATTATCCACTTGGGATTGTTAAGGGGGTGGTAAAGAATGACCTTGGAGAGGTGACCAATGCTCAGATTTTGAAAGGGAAGTCTGGTGAAGTTGTGAAAAGACATGTTACCAGCCTTATACCCTTGCTCAGGGATAAAGGTTGTATTAGTGGCATTGCTCCCTCTGTGAGACCCAAGAAAACTATTGCAGTGGACTCTAATTATAGGTATCCAAAGAGAGCAGCTGCCGTTGCTTCAGGATTAAGGACTAAGGATATGCTCCTAAAATAAATTAAGAACTTCCTCAGATTTTCGAAGCCTAGAAAATCCGAGCTCCTTCCCTGGAGTGTTGGAAATTCTGTTTAATTAATGTTGTTCCTTTTGTTGTTGCTACAGTATTTGGTTAGCAAATCATATATTCCATTGTTTATTAATTTTCTTTCTGGGTAAACCTGTGTTACCCAGTGATAACTTATGCATTATTATTATTATTATAATTAAGGGTAGTTTACGCTTGAAGGGAAACCCAGCATATTGTATATTTTCGTTTTGACGGTAAATCCTTTGAAGCGTGAACTACTAAACAACCCTTTCGGAACTATCTGCTGGTGGTCTTGTTTTTTCCAGTAATACGAATTCTAAAGGAAACATCGCCAGCAGAGAGAAGGGGAGTTGAAAGAAGGTTTTCGTACTGGACGGACGGCTGGATATTACAGGAGTTAATTATATCCAGAGTTTGTCGAAGTCATATAATGGAGGAGTAACTTGAACTCACTTTTCTCCGCCATCCTGCACAAGACGAGACCAGCCATAAGCGTCGTAACATCAGGACACTATCTTCGCCAAATTTCCGAGGAATTGAATTGATAAGGTACGTCATTACGAAAGATATGCTGACTTCTAAAGTGATTCCCTGTCAATTTGTTTATCGTGTATAAATATTCCCTTGCTCGATTCCCAATTAATAAACCCTGTGGATTGGTATTTAAACTATTCATAATTTATCACTGCTGTAACTTTGCGTGTTACCATATGAAAGTTTTTTTGGATTAGAGGCAGTTTTTACTTAATTAGCCAAGGTTATGTTTACTTTACGCCGAAGTTTTCGGATCATTGGGCCTTTCATGGTTAGGTGGTTGCCACGTTAAATTGGAGGCAGAATATTTAGGCTATATATTTTTCATTTCTCAGAATTCAATTTAATTGTAAAGTTAACTACTGAGTTTAGCGACTTGAGTGAAATAGCAGAGCTTGCGCTTTTACCTTTAAACTCATTTTACTACAGTTATTGAATTGAGTGATTTAGCAAAACTTGCCTTTACCTTTTGAAAATAGTATTTCGTTTATGTCCTCAGGGTTTCTTGAAAAGCGAGGAGGGTAGGAGAAGGAAGACAGCATACCTGTAGTTACTTCTGACACAGGCAAATCCTTCTCTACGTCAACAAGCCCACCAGCAACCAGTTCTAAATTTAACTTCACATGAAAGCTCAACATTTCATTAAAGTGAACCTTTTTTAATGGACTTGTTTTATTCCTTCCATCGTACAATTTTCAAGATGGCGCCCAACGTGGGGCACGAGTAAGAAATTTGGTTGCTGGTTGGTCTCGTTGAGTGTAGGATTGGCGGAGAGAATGACGAAAGTACGAGAATTTTTCGAATTTTTCAGTGTTGAAATTTTGTTTATAATTTAAGTTGTCCTTGAATTTTACCTAGTTTATATTTTGGTTTTGGTATTGTCATGAAAGTGTCAATTCTAGGACATTCTTATGTTAGAGATTTGGAGCTTAGGGTTAATAGCTCAACAATTTTGATTGAACAGACCTCTTTTGATGTTCAGTTTCTTGGTTTTCCTGGTGCCACATTTAATTATTTTTTGAATAATCTAGCTCTCCTAGAAGATGTTTTCACGTATAACCCCGATTATTTGTTGGTAATTTTAGGAGGTAATGATTTGAAGTCTCGTGTAGATTTGTCAGTGGTAAAGAATAATTGCAAAGAATTTTACAAGATTCTGAGATCCAGGTTATCAAGATCTTGTATAATTGCATCTCAAATTGAAATCCGATTTTATGAAAGGAGAAATCGGTTTGATAGCCCATGCGTGGAAGAATTCAAGTTAATGAGGCGTTATCTCAATAAATTTATTAACAAGTTGAGTTTCAAGAATTACTTGTTCAGAGTAGAGGGTCCAGGTAGATTAGATAATAGAAGGTTATACAGGGACGCCGCACATTTAAACTCTGTTGGGTTAGATCTGCTCTATAGATTGATTTGTGATTGTCTGAAATATTGTTTTAATAGCAATCAGCAAAGATGTCAGAATTATCGCTTTTGATAAATTCTCGGAAATACATCCGCAGTCAAGTGACTAAGAATGTCAATCAAATTGAAGATTGTAAATTGGGTTCAGAAGTTGAACGGCGATCACTTATCTCTAAATTTCATGGATTTGCTGAAGAGCTGAAGGTTTATAATTCTAAAATAGCTAAGTTATTATGGGAAGAAGAGGAAGATGAATCCAAATTGAATATTGAATTTGAAGCTTGTGAGAGCTACTTGGATAAAATAAACTTTTTTATAGCTACCCTTGAGGCTACTAAAGATTCAGTTCCTCCCCATTCTGTACTTGAAGAAGCTAGAAGCCTTTTGAAAAGCCCTACAGCTCCTTTACCAGCATTTAAAAGTGTAGAGGGAGAAAATATAGAGAAATTTCTTTCTGAATTTGAAGAGGTTATTAAAACCTTCAAGTACACTCAGAGAGACAAATTACTGCTGCTGAAGCAACAAGTGTCAGGTCGTGCATCCATACTACTCGATTCACTTGAAACAGACAAACAGACATATGAAGATGCAAAATTAATTTTAAGGTCTGCTTTAGCATCCCCTAGGTTTCAGAAGTTTACGTTAATAAAACAGTTGACAGATATGAAAATGCCTTACCAAACAGATCCATTTGCGTACGTTGGTCAGATGAAAAATTTCATGGAATCTGTTAAGTTGTTGAAAATGGAAGTGGACGATTTTTTGAACTATTTCTTTTGGAATGGAATGAACAGCACCTTCCAATCTCAGCTAGTAAATATTACCAATAAGACGAGGCCCTCCCTTTCAGAAATTAATGATAAAATTTTTGAAGCATGTGAACGATATTGCATGGCATCTCAGAAAATTTATACAAAAGTTAAGAAGTTTCCCAAAACTTCAGAGACTGTTAATCTAGCCTCTAATGTGAATGTTGAAGGCCAGCCTACTAAGGCGAAATGCTCTTTATGTGCTTATGACAGAGCAACTGATGATCACCAAGTTTTCAAGTGCCCGGTTTATAATAGTAATAAAGCAAAGGTGGATAAGCTGAAAGAGATAGGAGGTTGCCTTAAGTGTGCCAGTTCCTCTCATTCTGCGGGTTTGTGCAAATTTAGACTTCATAAGAAATGCAGAGGTTGTAATGGCTGGCATTTCACCTTTCTCTGCATTAAAAAAGATTCCCCAAAAGAAGAGGTAGTCAATGCTAGAAGTCTTAATAAAAACTCCAATTTAGTTAATGAGAAATCTGAAAAGGTTTCCACGGGGGTAGTATTTTCAGTGGATGCTCTGCAGTGCTATGGTAATAGATCTGCTCTACCAACTTTCACTTGTCAGCTAGAGGACCATACCCAAATAAGAGGTTTACAAGACTCGGGCTGTCAGTGTAATTTTATTACGGATAGAGCGGTTAAGAAGATTCAGTTCAAAGTTTTGAGGAGAAATGTGAGTCTTACTGTTAATGGTTTTAACTCTGCTAAATCATATAATACAAAGGTTGTGGAACTGAATTTAAAATTTGGTCAGGAAATTTGCAAGGTGGAGGCCCTATGTGTACCTTATATAAATATAAATTTGAAGTTGCCTAATTTGTTCAGGGTGGCAAGCCATTTCTCTGCTAAGGGTTACACCCTTGCAGATAAACAGTTGCTAAATAATGGGGATGAGTTAAATAGTATAGATTTCATCCTAGGCACTAACTCTGCTCACTGCACTATGGCGTCAACAGTTAGGTTTGGACAGGATAGTCCTTCAGTATACTTTCAAACTTCCTTTGGAGTGATGCTTCTTGGTAATGTTGACACAATGTTAAAAAATTTACATTGCCTTCCTGATTTAAATGCAGTTGAAACTTCCATTACTTGCAAGTCTGATGTTGCTCAGTTGGATGTAGGCTCTCTTGATTCCATTGGCCTTGGATTAGGTAAATTTAATGATGAATCTATATTGAAGCATGAGGAAATGGTGGTAGAAGCTAATTTTCTAGTTTTAAATGAGAACGGGGATCATAAATGAGCAAGCACTACAAAGGGCCACCGAGCAAATGTTGGAATATAACTGCAAAAGGATCCTTAATTATGATAAGGAAGAGAATGAGACATCTGTGGAACTCAATAACTCTCTAGTAAGATATGCACTTAACAATGCCACTGTTAATGAGGATGGAAGAATATCAATGCCTCTGCTATGGAACAGTAAGGTGTCACACTTACTTAGTAAAAATTATAAACTAGCTGAAGCAGTGTTGAAGTCAAATTTAAAGAAGCTTTGCAAAAGGGAGATGCATCTGAAACTCATGGATGAAGTCATTAAAGAACAAGAAAATTTAGGAATAATTGAAAAGATCCCAAACCTTAAGCATTACCTAACTGAACATCCTGAACATAGTTTTTTACACCACATGGGGGTGTTTAAACTTGATCGAGAGACTACAAAATGCAGAGTAGTATTTCTATCAAACATATTTGAGGCGGACCCTAGAAAACCCATGACAGTAAGCCATAACCAGGCAATTCATCCAGGGCCGTCGTTAAACCAAAAGTTAAGTTCAGCCTTACTTCACTTACGATTTGGTTCGAAGATATTTTGCTTTGATCTCAAAAAGGCTTTTAATCAGATAGCACTTAGACCTTCAGATCAGAATAAATTACTTTTTCTTTGGGTTAGAAGTGTGAAGAAGAAAGATTTTTCCTTAGTTGGTTACAAGAATCTTAGATTGAGTTTTGGTTTAAGATGTAGCCCAACAATTTTGATGTTGAGTCTTTATAAGATACTGGTTTTGGATGTGGATGATGATACTCAAGAGGTAAAAAATATGAAGAAATTGCTTTATCAGTTGTTTTATATGGATAATGGAGCTTATACCTTCAAAAATTCGGATGCCTTGGAATGGGCCTATACTCGGCTAACAAATATATTTGCTCCTTATAGAATAGAATTGCAACAAATTGTCACCAATGATGGGCCACTTCAAGAAGTCATTGACTCAGACTGGGATCAAAATACACTAACAGAAGTTAAACTTTTAGGTTTGAAATGGAATAGGGAGTTGGATACCCTTTCAACTTTTCCCATTGTTTTGGAAGCTTCGGCAAGTACGAAGAGGTCCATCCTCAAGTCCATTGCTTCAAACTTTGATTTGTATAATATCAATGGTCCAGTATTTAATAGGGCAAGGATATTTATGCATGGTTTACAGTGTGATAAGTCATTAGGATGGGATGATATTTTACCTGCGGAAAAGCTAAAAGAATGGAAATGCATTGCAAGGCAAGCTAATTCTACGCCTGAAATTGTTGTTCAAAGATTTGTTGGGGAAAGAGATGGACAATACAGACTTCTTGCTTGTGTAGATGCTAGCAGTATGATATATGGAGCTGTTCTGTATATAGAGAACATTGATACTGGCCAAAAAATTTTTTTATTAGCCAAAAACAGGCTGATAAACAGACAGTCTAATACTAAGTCCATCCCTTCCCTGGAGTTACAAGCCATTTGCTTGGGTGTGGAGTTGTTAATTGATTTGTATAAAGATTTAGGAGGACCTGATTGCCTCGTTCCAATTGCAATAAAAAGTTTGGATTTGTACTCTGATAGTTTGGTAGCTCTTTCTTGGATCAATTCATATTCCTATAAACTGGATAAGATGCAGAAAAGGTCTGTATTTGTTCTTAACAGGCTACAGCAAATAGATAAGTTATGTGAAACGTTTCCTGTTAATTTTACTTTCATCACTGGAACTGCCAATCCTGGAGACTGCATAACAAGAACCTTGTCCTATAAACAGTTAATTAATACAAACTATTTTTCCGGACCTCAACCTGATATCCACCAGTCTATAGTCAGTCAAGATATTTTGAGAGTTACAGTTCCTAACCCTAGGGCTACCCTTGACTTCAAAGAGGAGAATGTTTTAAGTAATGTTTGTGCACAAGACCTTAGGGAGGACGTTGCTGAGCATCTAGTTTCTCCAAACAGATACTCTAGTTTCTCTCTCATGGTTAAAGTGCATGCCAGGGTTGCTCAGTGTTTTGCCAAGTGGAAAGCTACAGTTACAGCTAGAAAACTGAAGGTTCCCGTTGAATCTAATGATACAGGATTTTATGTGAAAGCTCTGAAGATGATCATATTGAAAGAACAAAAAATTCAGTTTCCTAGTGTTTTGGAATATTTTGCATACAATTCTAAACTTCTTAAGGATATACCAAATTTGGTAAGACAGTTGAATGTTTACCCAGATAAAGATGGAATTCTCAGAGTCAAAAGCAAGTTTGACAGGTGGAAAGGTAAACAGAGGTGTTGCTTCCCAATCTTGCTGTTTAACAAAAGTTCCTTGACAGAACTGATAATCAGGAGTCTTCATATAAAACTCAAACATGCTGGTTATTATTCTGTTCTGAATGAGCTACGCAAGAAGTTCTGGATACCACAATGTTTTTCAGCTGTTAAAAGAGTGGTAAAAGATTGTGTCATCTGTGAAAGGTACAAGGAGCATACCATTCGGTTAAATCAGTCCCCTTACCGGGAGTTTAGGATGGGTCCTTCCCAGATTCCCTTCAGTTATGTATATATTGATTATTTTGGACCATATTTTGTAAAGCAACAGGGTAGTAAGGTGAAGGTTTGGATTCTGTGTATGAGCTGTATGTATACAAGGGCCATTAATTTGAAATTATGCTTGGATTTGTCAGTCAAGGAATTTTTGAGATCATTCACTCTACATACCTTTGAACATGGTTTACCACAATTTGTAGTAAGCGATTTGGGGACACAACTTGTTGCCGGGGCTAATGTTATTGCAGATTTTTTAAAAGATCCTGATACTCAGTCATACTTTGAAGAAAATGGAATTAAACCTATTGAATTTAAAAATTATTACAAGGGTTGTAGCCAAATGGGTTCTTTAGTGGAAATTTGCATAAAAATGGTAAAACATCTAATTAACAAATCCATTAAAACAAATGTGTTAGACATAAGGGATATGGCCTTTCTTATATCTCAGGCAACTCATCTTATAAATCGTCGTCCCATTGCCTTTAAGGATGGTTTAAGGGATGTGCCTGATGAATCTGTACCTAGCCCAATAACTCCAGAAATTTTAATACATGGCTACGAGTTAACCTCTGTTAACATTATACCCGAATTGCAGTGTGATCCTGAATTAGATGGGGAGTATGACTTGAAAGATTCACCCTCAAGAATAATTGAGGACATTTACAGCAAGCTGAGGAAGGTAAGAGAGACCTTGATTAGAATTTATCATTCTGAATTTTTGACGACATTGATAAATCAAGCAGTTGATAAGACTGACAGATACAAGCCTGTTACCCATAAAATCATTGAAGCTGGAGACATTGTTTTGCTGAAGGATCCTCATACTAAGGCCTTAAATTATCCACTTGGGATTGTTAAGGGGGTGGTAAAGAATGACCTTGGAGAGGTGACCAATGCTCAGATTTTGAAAGGGAAGTCTGGTGAAGTTGTGAAAAGACATGTTACCAGCCTTATACCCTTGCTCAGGGATAAAGGTTGTATTAGTGGCATTGCTCCCTCTGTGAGACCCAAGAAAACTATTGCAGTGGACTCTAATTATAGGTATCCAAAGAGAGCAGCTGCCGTTGCTTCAGGATTAAGGACTAAGGATATGCTCCTAAAATAAATTAAGAACTTCCTCAGATTTTCGAAGCCTAGAAAATCCGAGCTCCTTCCCTGGAGTGTTGGAAATTCTGTTTAATTAATGTTGTTCCTTTTGTTGTTGCTACAGTATTTGGTTAGCAAATCATATATTCCATTGTTTATTAATTTTCTTTCTGGGTAAACCTGTGTTACCCAGTGATAACTTATGCATTATTATTATTATTATAATTAAGGGTAGTTTACGCTTGAAGGGAAACCCAGCATATTGTATATTTTCGTTTTGACGGTAAATCCTTTGAAGCGTGAACTACTAAACAACCCTTTCGGAACTATCTGCTGGTGGTCTTGTTTTTTCCAGTAATACGAATTCTAAAGGAAACATCGCCAGCAGAGAGAAGGGGAGTTGAAAGAAGGTTTTCGTACTGGACGGACGGCTGGATATTACAGGAGTTAATTATATCCAGAGTTTGTCGAAGTCATATAATGGAGGAGTAACTTGAACTCACTTTTCTCCGCCATCCTGCACAAGACGAGACCAGCCATAAGCGTCGTAACATCAGGACACTATCTTCGCCAAATTTCCGAGGAATTGAATTGATAAGGTACGTCATTACGAAAGATATGCTGACTTCTAAAGTGATTCCCTGTCAATTTGTTTATCGTGTATAAATATTCCCTTGCTCGATTCCCAATTAATAAACCCTGTGGATTGGTATTTAAACTATTCATAATTTATCACTGCTGTAACTTTGCGTGTTACCATATGAAAGTTTTTTTGGATTAGAGGCAGTTTTTACTTAATTAGCCAAGGTTATGTTTACTTTACGCCGAAGTTTTCGGATCATTGGGCCTTTCATGGTTAGGTGGTTGCCACGTTAAATTGGAGGCAGAATATTTAGGCTATATATTTTTCATTTCTCAGAATTCAATTTAATTGTAAAGTTAACTACTGAGTTTAGCGACTTGAGTGAAATAGCAGAGCTTGCGCTTTTACCTTTAAACTCATTTTACTACAGTTATTGAATTGAGTGATTTAGCAAAACTTGCCTTTACCTTTTGAAAATAGTATTTCGTTTATGTCCTCAGGGTTTCTTGAAAAGCGAGGAGGGTAGGAGAAGGAAGACAGCATACCTGTAGTTACTTCTGACACAGGCAAATCCTTCTCTACGTCAACAAGCCCACCAGCAACCAGTTCTAAATTTAACTTCACATGAAAGCTCAACATTTCATTAAAGTGAACCTTTTTTAATGGACTTGTTTTATTCCTTCCATCGTACAATTTTCAAGATGGCGCCCAACGTGGGGCACGAGTAAGAAATTTGGTTGCTGGTTGGTCTCGTTGAGTGTAGGATTGGCGGAGAGAATGACGAAAGTACGAGAATTTTTCGAATTTTTCAGTGTTGAAATTTTGTTTATAATTTAAGTTGTCCTTGAATTTTACCTAGTTTATATTTTGGTTTTGGTATTGTCATGAAAGTGTCAATTCTAGGACATTCTTATGTTAGAGATTTGGAGCTTAGGGTTAATAGCTCAACAATTTTGATTGAACAGACCTCTTTTGATGTTCAGTTTCTTGGTTTTCCTGGTGCCACATTTAATTATTTTTTGAATAATCTAGCTCTCCTAGAAGATGTTTTCACGTATAACCCCGATTATTTGTTGGTAATTTTAGGAGGTAATGATTTGAAGTCTCGTGTAGATTTGTCAGTGGTAAAGAATAATTGCAAAGAATTTTACAAGATTCTGAGATCCAGGTTATCAAGATCTTGTATAATTGCATCTCAAATTGAAATCCGATTTTATGAAAGGAGAAATCGGTTTGATAGCCCATGCGTGGAAGAATTCAAGTTAATGAGGCGTTATCTCAATAAATTTATTAACAAGTTGAGTTTCAAGAATTACTTGTTCAGAGTAGAGGGTCCAGGTAGATTAGATAATAGAAGGTTATACAGGGACGCCGCACATTTAAACTCTGTTGGGTTAGATCTGCTCTATAGATTGATTTGTGATTGTCTGAAATATTGTTTTAATAGCAATCAGCAAAGATGTCAGAATTATCGCTTTTGATAAATTCTCGGAAATACATCCGCAGTCAAGTGACTAAGAATGTCAATCAAATTGAAGATTGTAAATTGGGTTCAGAAGTTGAACGGCGATCACTTATCTCTAAATTTCATGGATTTGCTGAAGAGCTGAAGGTTTATAATTCTAAAATAGCTAAGTTATTATGGGAAGAAGAGGAAGATGAATCCAAATTGAATATTGAATTTGAAGCTTGTGAGAGCTACTTGGATAAAATAAACTTTTTTATAGCTACCCTTGAGGCTACTAAAGATTCAGTTCCTCCCCATTCTGTACTTGAAGAAGCTAGAAGCCTTTTGAAAAGCCCTACAGCT
Organism: Palaemon carinicauda; assembly: GCF_036898095.1. Lineage (NCBI taxonomy): Eukaryota > Metazoa > Arthropoda > Malacostraca > Decapoda > Palaemonidae > Palaemon > Palaemon carinicauda. Next base: position 33,108,327 of record NC_090763.1, read on the forward strand.
CCTTTACCAGCATTTAAAAGTGTAGAGGGAGAAAATATAGAGAAATTTCTTTCTGAATTTGAAGAGGTTATTAAAACCTTCAAGTACACTCAGAGAGACAAATTACTGCTGCTGAAGCAACAAGTGTCAGGTCGTGCATCCATACTACTCGATTCACTTGAAACAGACAAACAGACATATGAAGATGCAAAATTAATTTTAAGGTCTGCTTTAGCATCCCCTAGGTTTCAGAAGTTTACGTTAATAAAACAGTTGACAGATATGAAAATGCCTTACCAAACAGATCCATTTGCGTACGTTGGTCAGATGAAAAATTTCATGGAATCTGTTAAGTTGTTGAAAATGGAAGTGGACGATTTTTTGAACTATTTCTTTTGGAATGGAATGAACAGCACCTTCCAATCTCAGCTAGTAAATATTACCAATAAGACGAGGCCCTCCCTTTCAGAAATTAATGATAAAATTTTTGAAGCATGTGAACGATATTGCATGGCATCTCAGAAAATTTATACAAAAGTTAAGAAGTTTCCCAAAACTTCAGAGACTGTTAATCTAGCCTCTAATGTGAATGTTGAAGGCCAGCCTACTAAGGCGAAATGCTCTTTATGTGCTTATGACAGAGCAACTGATGATCACCAAGTTTTCAAGTGCCCGGTTTATAATAGTAATAAAGCAAAGGTGGATAAGCTGAAAGAGATAGGAGGTTGCCTTAAGTGTGCCAGTTCCTCTCATTCTGCGGGTTTGTGCAAATTTAGACTTCATAAGAAATGCAGAGGTTGTAATGGCTGGCATTTCACCTTTCTCTGCATTAAAAAAGATTCCCCAAAAGAAGAGGTAGTCAATGCTAGAAGTCTTAATAAAAACTCCAATTTAGTTAATGAGAAATCTGAAAAGGTTTCCACGGGGGTAGTATTTTCAGTGGATGCTCTGCAGTGCTATGGTAATAGATCTGCTCTACCAACTTTCACTTGTCAGCTAGAGGACCATACCCAAATAAGAGGTTTACAAGACTCGGGCTGTCAGTGTAATTTTATTACGGATAGAGCGGTTAAGAAGATTCAGTTCAAAGTTTTGAGGAGAAATGTGAGTCTTACTGTTAATGGTTTTAACTCTGCTAAATCATATAATACAAAGGTTGTGGAACTGAATTTAAAATTTGGTCAGGAAATTTGCAAGGTGGAGGCCCTATGTGTACCTTATATAAATATAAATTTGAAGTTGCCTAATTTGTTCAGGGTGGCAAGCCATTTCTCTGCTAAGGGTTACACCCTTGCAGATAAACAGTTGCTAAATAATGGGGATGAGTTAAATAGTATAGATTTCATCCTAGGCACTAACTCTGCTCACTGCACTATGGCGTCAACAGTTAGGTTTGGACAGGATAGTCCTTCAGTATACTTTCAAACTTCCTTTGGAGTGATGCTTCTTGGTAATGTTGACACAATGTTAAAAAATTTACATTGCCTTCCTGATTTAAATGCAGTTGAAACTTCCATTACTTGCAAGTCTGATGTTGCTCAGTTGGATGTAGGCTCTCTTGATTCCATTGGCCTTGGATTAGGTAAATTTAATGATGAATCTATATTGAAGCATGAGGAAATGGTGGTAGAAGCTAATTTTCTAGTTTTAAATGAGAACGGGGATCATAAATGAGCAAGCACTACAAAGGGCCACCGAGCAAATGTTGGAATATAACTGCAAAAGGATCCTTAATTATGATAAGGAAGAGAATGAGACATCTGTGGAACTCAATAACTCTCTAGTAAGATATGCACTTAACAATGCCACTGTTAATGAGGATGGAAGAATATCAATGCCTCTGCTATGGAACAGTAAGGTGTCACACTTACTTAGTAAAAATTATAAACTAGCTGAAGCAGTGTTGAAGTCAAATTTAAAGAAGCTTTGCAAAAGGGAGATGCATCTGAAACTCATGGATGAAGTCATTAAAGAACAAGAAAATTTAGGAATAATTGAAAAGATCCCAAACCTTAAGCATTACCTAACTGAACATCCTGAACATAGTTTTTTACACCACATGGGGGTGTTTAAACTTGATCGAGAGACTACAAAATGCAGAGTAGTATTTCTATCAAACATATTTGAGGCGGACCCTAGAAAACCCATGACAGTAAGCCATAACCAGGCAATTCATCCAGGGCCGTCGTTAAACCAAAAGTTAAGTTCAGCCTTACTTCACTTACGATTTGGTTCGAAGATATTTTGCTTTGATCTCAAAAAGGCTTTTAATCAGATAGCACTTAGACCTTCAGATCAGAATAAATTACTTTTTCTTTGGGTTAGAAGTGTGAAGAAGAAAGATTTTTCCTTAGTTGGTTACAAGAATCTTAGATTGAGTTTTGGTTTAAGATGTAGCCCAACAATTTTGATGTTGAGTCTTTATAAGATACTGGTTTTGGATGTGGATGATGATACTCAAGAGGTAAAAAATATGAAGAAATTGCTTTATCAGTTGTTTTATATGGATAATGGAGCTTATACCTTCAAAAATTCGGATGCCTTGGAATGGGCCTATACTCGGCTAACAAATATATTTGCTCCTTATAGAATAGAATTGCAACAAATTGTCACCAATGATGGGCCACTTCAAGAAGTCATTGACTCAGACTGGGATCAAAATACACTAACAGAAGTTAAACTTTTAGGTTTGAAATGGAATAGGGAGTTGGATACCCTTTCAACTTTTCCCATTGTTTTGGAAGCTTCGGCAAGTACGAAGAGGTCCATCCTCAAGTCCATTGCTTCAAACTTTGATTTGTATAATATCAATGGTCCAGTATTTAATAGGGCAAGGATATTTATGCATGGTTTACAGTGTGATAAGTCATTAGGATGGGATGATATTTTACCTGCGGAAAAGCTAAAAGAATGGAAATGCATTGCAAGGCAAGCTAATTCTACGCCTGAAATTGTTGTTCAAAGATTTGTTGGGGAAAGAGATGGACAATACAGACTTCTTGCTTGTGTAGATGCTAGCAGTATGATATATGGAGCTGTTCTGTATATAGAGAACATTGATACTGGCCAAAAAATTTTTTTATTAGCCAAAAACAGGCTGATAAACAGACAGTCTAATACTAAGTCCATCCCTTCCCTGGAGTTACAAGCCATTTGCTTGGGTGTGGAGTTGTTAATTGATTTGTATAAAGATTTAGGAGGACCTGATTGCCTCGTTCCAATTGCAATAAAAAGTTTGGATTTGTACTCTGATAGTTTGGTAGCTCTTTCTTGGATCAATTCATATTCCTATAAACTGGATAAGATGCAGAAAAGGTCTGTATTTGTTCTTAACAGGCTACAGCAAATAGATAAGTTATGTGAAACGTTTCCTGTTAATTTTACTTTCATCACTGGAACTGCCAATCCTGGAGACTGCATAACAAGAACCTTGTCCTATAAACAGTTAATTAATACAAACTATTTTTCCGGACCTCAACCTGATATCCACCAGTCTATAGTCAGTCAAGATATTTTGAGAGTTACAGTTCCTAACCCTAGGGCTACCCTTGACTTCAAAGAGGAGAATGTTTTAAGTAATGTTTGTGCACAAGACCTTAGGGAGGACGTTGCTGAGCATCTAGTTTCTCCAAACAGATACTCTAGTTTCTCTCTCATGGTTAAAGTGCATGCCAGGGTTGCTCAGTGTTTTGCCAAGTGGAAAGCTACAGTTACAGCTAGAAAACTGAAGGTTCCCGTTGAATCTAATGATACAGGATTTTATGTGAAAGCTCTGAAGATGATCATATTGAAAGAACAAAAAATTCAGTTTCCTAGTGTTTTGGAATATTTTGCATACAATTCTAAACTTCTTAAGGATATACCAAATTTGGTAAGACAGTTGAATGTTTACCCAGATAAAGATGGAATTCTCAGAGTCAAAAGCAAGTTTGACAGGTGGAAAGGTAAACAGAGGTGTTGCTTCCCAATCTTGCTGTTTAACAAAAGTTCCTTGACAGAACTGATAATCAGGAGTCTTCATATAAAACTCAAACATGCTGGTTATTATTCTGTTCTGAATGAGCTACGCAAGAAGTTCTGGATACCACAATGTTTTTCAGCTGTTAAAAGAGTGGTAAAAGATTGTGTCATCTGTGAAAGGTACAAGGAGCATACCATTCGGTTAAATCAGTCCCCTTACCGGGAGT
>NC_090763.1:33119992-33122492 GCF_036898095.1 Palaemon carinicauda
AGCTAAAGGTAAAGATAAAACTACACCATGACAGATAGATGCCTTTCATGTGAATCTTTGATGTTGGGGGGAAGTGAATGGGATGTGAATGTTGTGGAAGAAGTGCGTCTTTATAGATGCAAAAATCAGTTGTAGCTAAGTTAAAATAGCCATGACGAATATATCGAAAGAGTATAATTTAAATGAAAGAAGTACGGCACCTCATAATGAAGTTCAAAGTTTACCTAATGCTAGAGGTATAGCACTTCAAAACAGAGGTCAATGAGTATCTATTGCTTGAAATATGGCACTTTAAAATAGATATCAAAGACCTTCTAATGCTAGAGGTAAAGAGATACTAAATAGAGGTCAAGGAGCTTCTAATACTAGAAGAATAGCACCTCAAAATAAGGGAAAAGAACCAACAATGCAAGACGTATGGCACTTCAAAAATAGATATCAAAGACCTTCTAATGCTAGATGTAAAGAGATACTGAAAAAAAAAGTCAAAGAACCTCGTATAATAGAGGTATAGAACCTCAATTTAGAGATCAAAGAGCCTCTAATATCAGATGTATGGCACCTCAAAATAAAGGACAAAGTACCTCTAATACTAGAAGTATGGCACTTTAAAAGTGGATGTCAAAGGCCATCCAATGCTACAGATAAAGAGATACTAAATAGAGGTCAAAGAACCTCTAATACTAGAGGTGAGGAACCTCAATATAGAAGTCAAAGAGCGTATAATACTCGAGGTAAAGAACCTCAATATATGTATCAAAGGGCCTCTAATACTACAAGTATGGCACCTTTAAACAAAGGTCAAAGAACCTCTAATGCTAGAAGTATGGCACTTCATAAATAGAAGTCAAAGACGCTCTAATGATATGGCAAAATGTTCATAAAAGCTCTTTATAAATGGCTTCCAACTGAAATGTGTCGAAGACAGTCGCTTTTTAGTCCTCCTGACAATATTGCGTAACAGAATAACTTTTAAAGAGAAAGAAGTATTATTATAAGCCTAATGCAACAATACAGAAATATAAACGATATGATTATAAGGATTTCTTAGCCTGTTTCTGTTCTATCTTTTTCCCAGAGTTTTCCTCCATTCAAGGTAACAAATGGTCACTTTTATTCTCGTTAATTAAGACAAATATCCATTATTTTTGCCTTTAATTGAAACCGATTAAAATAGCTGAATTCAGTTTCGACTCGGAATTGTTAATGAAGAAAACACCCTAATGTTTACTGATGGATATTTCCTTCCGACTGAGACTGCTTGCCTTATGCCATCCGGGTCTTGGTACATTCAGGTCTCGCTTGGAGAAGAGAAATGAGGATGTTTGCACTGATCGAATGATAAAAATATTGGAGTATTCTATGAACAAAGTGTGAGGATAAAAATAATCTATTTACGAAGGAAAGAATTTCATCGTGCTAAATGCTATATCTAAAATTATTTTCCAAAGATTTTGGCAATATTTGGTTATTACAAAATATTTTCATTAGCCCTCAGCTTGTTTCTTGATACATTCTGCGGGCTGTCCAACGACACGAGCCCGTGTCATGCTATAGGCATGGCAATCTACACGAACGAACTTGATACATATTTCCTGCCTTTATACAAGAGTGCCTTTCTATGGATAGGCACATGTGAGAATCTATGGGTTTTGCCCATGAATTTCACTTACTTTTGCTTTGCTTCTGTCAGATTAGTTCTCATTTACGGGCTGCCAACACAAGAACATATGTTTTACATAAGGTAGGGTAATCTAAAACGAACGAACAGCCGATTATTCCAAAAGGACTAAGAAAAAAAGTTTGTTTGAATGGAGTCACGTAGGCCTACACTTATTAGTGGAGTTTGTGATCTCAAGCTCCATATCACTTATTTCTCTTTTTCATAATCGTATTCAGTTTAAACAACAGAATACATTTCCTCCTTAGGATTCTTAACATCGAAAACATCATAATGTTTTGGTACGTGTATTTGTTTGGGAATAGGATTTTTGGCCTGATGACCCCCCGGTCTTCTTGATTAACACTACTGAATTAAAAATCCTTTGAAATTCCTACGTGGCTGTGATGATAGGTTATATTAAGAGCATCTAAATTCATAATCATTAACTTATATCAAATACTATGAATCTATGAAATAAATTAATAAACTTTGCATTAAATAATAAAACTTGTTGATATGGAAAATATTTTCTGAGCAGTAATGGCAATGGTGTCTGTATCGTCCTGGGTAATCTCAAGTAAAGAAACTCGGGTTTCCGAGAGTCCTGCTTCGGGTTAAGCCCTAAGAAATCGACTCCGCAGAGGATCCTTCCTCTTGGGTGTCTTCCGATTCTGGACTACCTCCCGGTTTGGGGTTCCGAGACCGGGTAGGATAGAAAGAGAGTATCCTGTCACTGACGTCCCCCGGTTATCCAGCTAAACCGCAACAGGCTCTCTTTGGTCTGGTGTTGAACTCTTCCGGTTAGTTTCTCTCTCTCCTTATCATCATCAACGTTTT
>NC_090763.1:33127492-33137492 GCF_036898095.1 Palaemon carinicauda
CACAACCTTCTCTCGGCTCGTCACAAAAGCCTCACTGACAGCATTTGAATGGAGGAGCTACGTCCTTTTGCTGTCAAACCAGTTGTAGCATTTAAAGGTAATCCACTCACACTTATAAATCCCATGTTTTAGTGCTCCTCAGTTCTACAGGCACCTATCCTTTTATGAGAATTAAGCTATCCTACATAACCAGGGACAGGATTAGAAATGAAATTATAAGAGAGATTACTCGAGTGCCATATGTCGATGAGATCATGGGGGGGGGGAGATGGAGATGGTTTGGGCATGCTCTTCGCACTCCCCGAGAGAGATTAGTTCACCAAACGTTCAACTGGGCTCCACAAGGCACTAGAAGAGTTGGAAGACCGAGCCCTACATGGCTGAGGACTATGGAGCGCGAAGTGGGAGATGATGAATGGAGAAGTATCGATTTAAAGGCTCAAGATATATGGAGAAGTATTGATTCAAAGGCTCAAGATATATATATATATATATATATATATATATATATATATATATATATATATATATATATATATATATATATATATATATATATATATATATATGTGTGTGTGTGTGTGTGTGTGTGTGTGTGTATAATATATATATATATATATATATATATATATATATATATATATATATATATATATATATATATATAAATATATATGTGATGTAAATGAGAAATTAATACGGGGAAAGCGACTAGATTTCATTGTACAATAGTCGCCGTGGAATAGATGACCGTACAATAAAAGTAAAAAGTTTTCAGATTTTCGGTTTAATGTGAGATACATTTTATCACATTTTTTACCTCCAGATATAACAGGATATAAAAATGGATATGAGTCAATGAAAGTCTCTCATTTATGTCTATAAAGATCATTGGTCTCTTTTTGCTATAAAAGGGTGTTTTTGTTGTATATACAAAAAATTATGATTTAAAAAAGAAGGGGAGTATGTTTTTAAAAATACTTATTATTGATCAAATACGTTTATACAATTATTTAACATTAGGATAGAAATGTCAAAGAATATATCCCTAGAAAATAAAAGGTTTGAAACACAGCACAAAACTTATGAACCATTTGAACTGCATTTTTTCTTCGCAAGTGTTGATCCATAAAATGAAAGTATGCTCATCTAAAGACAGGTTCTGCGAGGTTATGTTATAGTTATTATTTTCCAATTGCTAACAAATTTCTTTAGAACTAGATGTTATATTAAAATACTGTTACCCAATATAAAAAAAATATATATTTTCTTCAATTACTGTTCGATCATAAGAGGGAAAAAAGCTCTTCAATAGTAAATCACAAGAAAATCTCCCCAAATGGAACGCAATTGCCGCTGTGCGAATACAAGACATACTTTGATTTGAATTTTTAAAGGTTAACAACAAACCTAAGCGCAGAGGATTAAAAGGTAGACCTTGTAAACAAAAATAACATTTCAGAGCCACGTACTAAAATACTCTTTCTCTTAACTGTACAAGAATTAAAAGACTGCAAAATTAAAGCAATTACTGAGGGACACGGAGCTTAGGTTCGAATAACACGCAAGATTAACATTCTAATTCGGGATGCAATTAGATGCTCGGCCAATTTAAATATGTTTTTTCTATCGCTTTAACTCTAGCCTCGCAAGGTACAGCTTGTGCAGTATAATACATACTTTTAACCAAGCTCTAATAATTAAATGTTTACTGTTACTGTAATGAATAATCAAATTCCGACAAATTTCTGCAAATGATTGCCAAATTTAATGCGCTGAATGACTTCTGTGTCTTTTTCCATGGCAGGGAGACAGAGAAGGACAGTGTATCAAACATACGATACTAACATATATGAATATCAATGTATTTGAAATCCAAAGGCCTTCCTTTATCGGATGAACGAAAAGGAAAATTGTTAGATGACTATTCTATCACTTATTTGTGAAATCGCTCTTTCGATATGAAATTCCGAGAGATAAGTAATGAAAAGAGAAACTTGGAAACATTTCGAACAACTATGTTAATACCAACATCAAAATAACTATTCCGGGCTGATGACTAAAATACTTCTCTACGTATTAGTGTCAAGTCTTAATTTGCTGCAATTCTTCCTCCAAAAATAATGCAAAATCTAAATAAGAAAAGACATACACGATCTGTTTTCACCTTCACTGTAATCAATGTTTCTCACTTTGGATGGTATATAGATTAGGGAAATCTAGTCTAGTCAACAGTAACAATAATCTATTTGAGAAAATGGGGAAAATATAAATCATAACGACTCTCCACATGTAAATGGAAAGAATGATAGAGTAATAATAATATTAAGTATTTACTTTCACGCAATATCTCGAATACGATTCACATGCTTTAGTAACAGTGAATAGTTAAATACTTATAACCTGTTCAATTACCTTCTCTGTTTTGTGCTATAGCCAAAAAATTCTTACAGCTGTTCGTGTTCTTGGTAGATGACCTAAAACAAGTCCGAGAGGAAAATGCATTAGAGTCATCTCTATTACATAAGTGAGAAATCCATAAAAAGTAACATTTGCACTAAGTACTTTTGATATCACCTTCCTTCAAACTAGGAACTATAGAGCACAAAACAGACCCTTGTCAGTACAACAAAGATTAATCAAACATTACGTATAGTATACGTATAAATACAGACATAAACTATTCTCGGCAAGTCATTAGGGTTCAGTATGCTACCCATTACTGGCTGGGTGAACTTATAAAAGATTTATATATATATACGTGTATGCACATATATACAGCATATAGCCTATAAACATACACACACACACACACACACACACACACACACACATATATATATATATATATATATATATATATATATATATATATATATATATATATATATATATATATATATATTTATATATATATATATATACACACACACACACTTTGTACCCTGAAGAAGTGTACATAATACTTGAAAGCGCATTATATCTGGTCTTTTACTTTCCTGTTTCCAGCTGTGGCCGATTGTGGTCTCTCATGGTTTATCCATAAAAGTATTTTAATGTTGATACTGTTCTTAAAATATTTGATTTCAGTTATTCATTACTTCCATTGTATTTTATTATTTTCTTATTCTCTATCTTCAGTGGGATATTTTTCCCTATTGCAGCCTTTGTGCTTACGGCATCCTGCTCTCTCCAATTACGTTTGTATTGAAGCAAACAATAATAAATAAAGAATAATAATAAATATTAAATAAAAAATAATAATAATGAATAATAAATAATAATAATAATAATGATAATATTAATAATAATAATAATAATAATAATAATAATAATAATAGAAAAATATTATTAATAATAATAGATAATAATAGAACAATATTATTAATAATAATAAATAATGATGATAAATAATAAATAATAAATAATAATAATAAATGATAACAAATAATTATTAATAATAAATAATAATAGATAATAAATAATATTAATAATAACTGATTAATAATAAATGATAAATCATAGTAATAAATAAAAAAAAATAAAAAAAAATAATGATAATAAATAATAAATAATAACAAGCAATAAATAAAAAATGAATAATAATAAATAATAATAATAATAATAATAAATGATAATAATAATGATAAATAATAAATGAAAATAAATAATATTTAATAAATAATTGATAAATAATAAATAAATAATAATAATAAATAATAATAAAAAATAAATAATAATGATGAATAGAAAATTATAATAAATAATAAATAACAATAAATAATTGAAATAAATAATAATAAATAATACTAAATCAAAATAAGTAATAATAGATAATAAATAATAATAAATAATACTAATAAATAATAATGATGATAATAATAATAATAAATAAAAATTATGATAAATAATAAATAATGAGTAATAAAAATAAATAATAATAAATAATAATAATACTAAATAAAAATAAATAATAATAAATAATAATAAATGATAATAAAAACAAATAAATAATAATAATGAAGAATAATGAAAAACAAATAATAATAAATAATAATAATAAATAATAATAAACAATTATAAACAATGATAATAAATAATAATGAATGATAATAAATAATAATGAATAATAATAATAATAAATCATAATGAATAACAATAATAAACAATAATGAATAATAAGATTAAATTATAATAAATTATCATAATAATAATTAATAATAATAAATAACATTCATAAATAATAATAAAAGATAATATATAATAATAAACAATTATAATAAATAATAACATAATATAATAATGAATAATAATGAACAATATAGTAAATAATAAACCAGGATTATATATAATAATAAACAATAATAAATAAGATTAAACAATAGTAAAAAATAATGAATAATATTATATAATAATAAATAATATATGATAATAATAATAAACAATAAATAATAATTATGAATAATAATAAATATTGAAAAAAAAATTATAAACAACAATATTAGATAATAATAATAATAGAAAAAATATTTAATAATAAAAAATAATAATAAATGATAACAAAATATAATAATAAATAAAAATGAACAATATAATAAATAATAAACAATGATTATATATAATAATAAACAATAATAATATATAATAATAAACAATAATAAATAAAATTAAACACTAGTAAAAAATAATAATTAATAATATTATATAATAATAAATAATATATAATAAAAATAATAAACAATCATTAATAATTATGAATAATAATAAATATTCATATAAAAATAATAAACAACAATATTAAATATTAATAATAAAAGATAATATTTAATAATAAACAATAATAATAAATAATATAAAAATATAATAATAAATAATAATGAACAGTATGATAAATAATAAACAATGATTATATATAATAATAAATAATAATAAACAATAATAAACAATAATAAATAAGATTAAAAATTAGTAAAAAATTATAATGAATAATATATAACAATAAATAATATATAATAATAATAATAAATAATAATAATAATAAATACTGAATAATAATAATAAAAAATAGATAATAATAATAAACAATAGAAATAAATAATAATAATAATATTAATAATAATAATAAATAATAATATTAATAAATCAAAATTATAATAAACAATAAATAATACTAATACTAATAATAATAAAAAATAAAAATGATAAATAATAATAAATAAGGATTAATGATAAATAGAAATTATTAAATAAATAATATATAATAATAATAATAATAATAATAATAATAATAATAATAATAATAATAATAATAATAATATTAATAATAATAATAATAATAATAATAATGATAATAATAATAATAATAATATTAATAATATATTTTCTGGCAAAATATCTCACAGTATGTCATTTAGTACTTAGTCGTAAATGTAGTAATTAATCGTGATTTTTACTGATCGGAAGCTGTACAGAATCCGTAGGAAGCGATGAGATGTTCAGGGATAAAGCATACTGTACTCAGTGCTCTAAGCTGATTGAAGGAATGCGTTCTTACTTGTATATGAATATCAACACCAATTAAGTTATGGGGTGGGAGGGGGGGGGGGGGGGGGTAAATAGTTCTCGGTTCATGAAGGGTAGCTACCTCATCTGGCCTTATACACAACAAATCCCTGCTATGGTGAACTAAAACAATATATTTCTTTTAAATGTTATCAACAGTTACAAAAATAATGAAAAAAATTCTAAAAACAAACATTGCAAAGAAAAATGGAATCTTCATTGTGATATGATTCGTAGATAAAATCCTTGCCAGCACCTATTGCCTATATACACACACACACACACACACACACACACATATATATATATATATATATATATATATATATATATATATATATATATATATATATATATATATATATATATATATATATATATATATGTTTATATATATGCAGAAGAACCACAGGGAAAATGAAAATACGGAATATACACTCAAGTCTTGACTAGTTTCGTGATACTTCCTCTGAGGAAGTATCCCGAAACTAGTCAGGACTTAAGTGTATATTCCGTATTTTCATTTTCCCTGTGGTTCTTCTGTATCTCAGCATCACGTTTTCCTGTGATTTTTACGCATATATATATATATATATATATATATATATATATATATATATATATATATATATATATATATATATATATATATATATATATATATATATATATATTCCTACATTCATTCCATCAGTGTTAATGCCAAATAGCTGTGCAGTATTTAGCTATCATAATACACGTGAAAAAAACTAAAAGCTCAAATATAAAAAACTATCATTTTCCTAACGCAAGGCCATACATAGACCAGCGTCCAGTGTATACCTTCATGTTGTTGTGCTGACAGAATCAACGTTGTTTACGCTACTGTTGGCTCGATTCCTTTTAAACCAGAGGATTACAAAGATGACATCAAGTCTCGGTTACTGGGAATCATTTTATCGTTTAAATCTGCCATTGCTCTACTTGATGATGTTAAAGGATTCCCATAGTATTGACTAACTACTGGCACAAAGATTAACTCATAGTAGTCTAGAAAATTTCTTTGGGTATATAAGGCAAATAAATAGTCACCATGACCCTCCAAATGCTGTGAACTTTAAATTTAAGCTGAAAATTTTGGTAGGGAGAGAAACTGAAGTGAAAAGTTTTGAAAAATCGCATGAACCAGACAAAGATGAATATAACACAAAAGAAAGAGACCCTCCATTAGTAATATGTCTAACAACGCACATGTTCATAGATTTAGATTTTGCTTCATAAAAAGAGGTTTTTGACGAGGAATACAGCGAACCATGAAATAAAAGAAAAATGTTGGGGGATTAATTAAGGAAGAAGCTCTTAAATACATTAATGGATATATTGTCAAGAAAAGTTGAGTTAAATTTCCTGAGTTACGAAATAATCCTAAAGAAGTATCAAGAAATGATACTTAGAATACGGCTTCTAGTCACCATCAATAAGCGGCCCCAGATGAAGTAAGTGCGCAGAATATGCTAAAAACCGGTACGCTGTCTGGAATATCTGGACCGTGAATGGACCTAATTGGTGCTAAGTCTAAGCTGCCGTTTGCGTGAGTGAATTTGATTCCATATGAAGCACCTAGCTTAAACCTGGCATCTGTAAATCCGTTCGTACCTTTGAGAAAATGCATTCATATTGTCAAATTTCGTCTTACCTGTTGCTAGGTTATCAATGTGGGATTATTTACTGGATAGTTTTGGTGGTTGGCTCAAAAACTGTAATGGTTCATAAGAATGATTCCCCGTCGGAGGTTCCCTCTGGCTCTTTTGACCAAACTCGTAGCTTTTCCGGCCAAACTCTAATTACATCAAACTTAAGCAAAATATAATGAATATTCGAAGGATTACAACTGCATATTGAGCCTCTGGTATCCATCCATGATAGAAGGAATCAAAGGAGGCTTATTTTCTTTCAGTTTTGTTAAAGCGTCCGCCTTATGTTTCAGACTACAGAGTTCATAATCATATTTCCAATATGCGATATATACTTTTCTTATCTTGATCTATATCATTATACTAAAAAGCTACTTTAAATGTACATTTACAGAGTAACTTCTAGGAAATAAGCAGTTGATACGATACAATCCTATAATTCTCGGAGATTTTCTTTTTTCTAAGAACTCCCCTAGACCTAATCCTAGATACCCTCGGATTCCTCTAAAATTGGGTAATTTTCCCTAAAGTGAAAACACTGACCCATGTGTATGTGCAGTGAGCACACGCCCCATAACCTAACGAGACTGTAAAGAGATACATTAATGAGCTTATTTGTGCTTGTCCGGGCAGGCACGTTTAAAAACATTGATTATGGATCAAAGAGGCATCGGTGAGGTAGACGCATCAGAAAATGATCTAACCCAAACCTCATCTGTGGTAATTAACATAAAAGAATATGTAACATTTTCTGTAAATGAAAAATAATCAGAAGACTTTATAGGCATCTTTGATAAAATATCGACAAGGTATCGATTTCAATATTCATTTTCATGAGATAATGAAAATAGATAAGGGGACCGTCAGCCATGTCCTCCATATTTTTTTCTAATTATTAAAAATACATTCCTAAATATGTTTTATACATATATAATACCTTAAAATATAATGATTTTAATTTTTTAGAAACATTTGTCTCCAATAATATGATACGAATTGTATTGAAAATCATACCATCAAAACTTCTTAATAAATCGAATAATTCTCTGTGACAAATTTTCGATTTTCCTTTTACTCTCTTTTAATGAAGTTTCTCTTAATTTTCTTCGTCTAGACGTAAAATAATCATGAAGATGAGAGAAAACGGAAAATCAAATCTTTCCGTCTATAATCTAACTATAAATAAGTGAAAAAATATACCTAAGTGACAATAAGTATGTTTTGGAGTTATGAGCTCCCAAAGATTTGCTACAAATTTTCGCCTATTTTTCTTTAAAAAATCAAGATAACATTATAATGATAACCTCACTTTGTACTTTCATTGATTATTCCCACATGAAGGCTCCCTAAACGAGGCATTTAAACACTAAGTTTACCAATACACTTGGTGTAAGGATGTCACGAGTTGCCAGCGGCCTCTCATTGTTTTTCTTTTTTCTTTTTTTTTTTGTGCTCTCTGCTTACTTTTTTTTTTTTACCTTAGGTAACACTGGCCTTGCTATAAAGTTAACGAGGCCGTTGTGAAAACCCATTGTAAATACGAAATGCAAGTAAACAAACACACATGCCAAGTAACTTCTATACGTCTTCAGAAACTGTCTCTGGCTGCTATTCTCGTAGATCGCGTTCGCCTACCACCTACCGATGCCTTCAATCTCTGCCAGACATACAGAATTTCGAAATATAAGTAAAAAAATCGCTATTTATATGAAAAATTGAACACGCAAAGACGATTCTGTCAAACTTAGCTATGTAGACGACGAAGGGAAGATGACGTCATCATTTAAAGACTGCTTCATTTTCATTATTTGTAAAAAATAGTTAGATGAAACTTGGGGAGAGCATGCACGATATTTTTCTGCATACATGTAAACAATAAAACGATTTTCGATTCCTCAAAACACCATAGGGGACGGTAATGTAATGTGGGGGTTCATAACGGAGGTGATAAATTAGCCTAACTTGTGGATCTAAGCAGATAAACAGACTGTCTCACATTGAAAAACAGGAGCCACTGAGTTTAGCTCCAAAAGCGATATCCAATCGGAGTGAAGATCAAATCTTTCGAGTCTCCGGCTTTTGAAAACAACTAATGGAAGACTTCGTTTTAAGCCTCAATATGGCACATCTCCCAAGAATGACTTTGTTCTAAAATTATTTTGAAACCTCTCAAATATTATAATCTTGGTTGTAGAATTAAAATATTATTTAGATCAAAATCAAAAGTAATAATTGTTTACAAATATCAACATCGAAAATAAAATTAATGCAGTACCGCATTTAATTTGATATAATACTTTCTAAAATTTTATCTTCAAAACATGAATTCAAAAATACCCTGCGATTTCCTTATAGTCATAGTATTCCCCCGGTGGACTCTTCTCTGTGTTCATTCACGCCCATCACCTTGTCGATATACACAAGGATGAAATTCAACCAAATTGTGACGTCATAATTTCAATAGCATGTGTGAAAGAGGGAATGTTCATCTTCATCTACACACTGCTGCAAAGCGGGACTTTTCAACGCCATTCTCAATTTTGTTTTGGCAAGATGTTTGGTCTTGAATATTTATAACAAAAATGTCTTTATAGTAATAAAGGAGAACGAAAAAATATTAAAATGGTAATGGAGAAGAAAATATCTAAATAGCAAAAAAAGGCTGAGCAAGCAACTAATAGACAGTTTCTGGTCCATTGCAGGAGAAAGGCCTCATACATGACAATATTTATATTGAGTTGTGTTCTAGCTTAAATTCCTTTAGC
>NC_090763.1:33142492-33150476 GCF_036898095.1 Palaemon carinicauda
TTTCAGCTAAAGGTAAAGATAAAACTACACCATGACAGATAGATGCCTATCATGTGGATCTTTGATGTTGGGGGGAAGTGAATGGGATGTGAATGCTGTGGAAGAAGTGAGTCTTTATAGATTTAAAAATCAGTTGTAGCCAAGTTAAAATAGCCATGACAAATATATCGAAAGAGTATAATTCAAATGCAAGAAATAGGGCACCTCATAATGAAGTTCAAAGTTTACCTAATGCTAGAGGTATGGCAGTTCAAAAGAGAGGTCAAAAAGGCTCTAATGCTTGAAATATGGCACTTTAAAATAGATATCAAAGACCTTCTAATGTTAGAGGTAAATAGCTACTAAATAGAGGTCAAGGAGCTTCTAATACTAGAAGAATAGCACCTCAAAATAAAGGTAAAAGAACCAACAATGCAAGACGCATGGCACTTCAAAAATAGATATCAAAGACCTTCTAATGCTAGAGGTAAAGAGCTACTAAACAGAGGTCAAAGAACCTCCAATATTAGAGGTAAAGAACCTCAATATAGAGGTCGAAGAGCCTCTAACACTAGAAGTAAGGAATATCAATATAGAGGTCACAGAGCCTTCAATACTAGAAGTATGGCACCTCAAAATATAGGCCAAAAAACCTCTAAGGCCAGATGTATGACACTTCAGAAAAAGATGTCAAAGACCCTCTAATGCTATAGGTAAAGAGCTACTAAATAGAGGTCAAACAACCTTTAATACTTGAGGTGAAAAACCTCAATATAGAGGTCAAAGTGCCTCTAATACTAGAGGTGAGGAAAATCAATATAGAGGTCAAAATGCCTCTAATTACTAGAGGTGAGGAGCGTATATATGTAGGGCAAAGTACCTCTAAGGAATATCAATATAGAGGTCATAGGGCCTCTAACACTGAAAGTATGGCACCTCAAAATAGAGGTCAAAGAACCTCTAATGCCATATGTATGGCACTTCAAAAATATATGTCAAAGACCCTCTGATGCTATAGGAAAAGAGATACTAATAGAGGCCAAATAACCTCTTATGCTAGAGCTAAGGAACCTCAATATATAGGTCAAAAGAGCGTCTAATACTAGAAGTATGGCGCCTCAAAATAAAGGTAAAAAAAAAAAAAAAAAAAACCCTAATGCTAAAAGTATGGCACTTCAAAAGTAGATGTCAAAGACCTTCTAATGCTAGATGTAAAGAGCTACTAAAAAGAAGTCAAAGAACCTCGTATAATAGAGGTATAGAACCTCAATATAGAGATCAAAGAGCCTCTAATATTAGATGTATGGCACCTCAAAATAAAGGACAAAGAACCTCTAATGCTACAAGTATGGCAGTTTAAAAGTGGCTGTCAAAGGCCATCTAATGCTACATATAAAGAGATACTAAATAGAGGTAAAAGAACCTCTAATACTAGAGGTGAGGAACCTCAATATATAAGTAAAAGAGCGTATAATACAAGAGGTAAAGAACCTCAATATAGGTATCAAAGAGCCTCTAATACTAAAAGTATGGCACCTTAAATCAAAGGTCAAAGAACCTCTAATTCCAAAAGTAAGGCATTTCATGAATAGAAGTCAAAGCCCTTCTAATGATATGGCAAAATGCTCTTTATAAATGGCTTCCAACTGAAATGTGTCGAAGACAGTCGCTTTTTAGTCCTCCTGACAATATTGCGTAACAGAATAACTTTTAAAGAAAAAGCAGTATTATTATAAGCCTAATGCAACAATACATAAATATAAACGATATGATTATAATGATTTCTTAGCCTTTTTCTGTTATATCTATTTCCCAGAAGTTTTCCTCCATTCAAGGTAACAAATGGTCACTTTTATTTTCGTTAATTTGAGACAAATATCCATTATTTTTGCCTTTAATTGAAACCGATTAAAAGAACTAAATTCAGTATCGACTCGGAAGCGTTTATGATGAAAACATCCTAATGTTTACTGATGGATATTTCTTTCCGACTGAGACTGCTTGCCTTATGCCATCCGGGTCTTGGTACATTCAGGTCTCATTTGGAGAAGAGAAATGAGAATGTTTGCATTGATCGAATGATAAAAATATTGGAGTATTCTATGAACAAAGTGTGAGGATAAAAATAATGTATTTACGAAGGAAAGAATTTCATCGTGTTGAATGCTATATCCAAAATTATTTTCCATAGGTTTTGACAATATTTGGTTATTATAAAATATGGGTTTTGCCCACGAATTTCACTTACTTTTGCTTTGCTTTTGTCAGATTAGTTCTCATTTACGGGCGGCCAATACAAGAACACATGTTTTACATAAGGTAGGGTAATCTAAAACGAACGAACAGCCGATCAATATTCTTTTTCAATCATAGTATAAACTTTATTCATGGTTATTAATTCACTTATCATATCAGTCATGTATGGTTCGTTATAGCTTGTGGAAGAACGTAGGTGTAATGTACATATGAAAAGAAATCTTTAGAAACATAACTTACCACTACACACATATATAAGATAAGTATTAAACTAACTTGTATTATTTTCTAAATTTGTCTCTCTTCAGCTTCTAAAGAATCCCAATTCTCTGTTGTGTGATCTGCCTCTGGATAACGCAGATAACATCATCATCTTTATTCCTATCAATTTCTTTAAAACCTGAAATGTTCAAACTTGTCTTCTTCTTTTGTTGCTGATAAACCTATCAATGACTGGATATATCCTTATTTATATATCACAGGATGTCCATGGAACGATTAAATCTGGTGCAATCTCTCTGCAGTGGAAGAACCAAAAAAGCAGCAATTGTATATTAGTTTACCATAGAGAAAATACGTTCACCGTCTGCGTTTGATATGGGAATGGTGATCAAGGCTCGAACGAACTTAAAAGGAATAGCAACCGTCTCACTCTGATACACCTGAGCCAAAATTAACTAGATATTTCCAGAAAGAAAACTGTCAATATTGTCACTTTAAAGGGAATGCCCTGCAGCATCCAAGTCTAGCTGTTCATAATCAAAGGTTATACGATACAATTTCAAGTATATCACCTCAGTCCTAACAAATATTATGGTCAAGAATGGATCACATCGATCAGAATTTGATAATTGAACGGGAGACGTTTCTTTGATTTTGCTCAAAAGTGGTTTTCTAATCTGTTTCTCTCTTGTATTAGCTCAAGATATAAATAAAAGTGCTTTATACTAAAAAGCTATTTTCTTATCTAGAGTAGGGCACAGGAACAAAAAAGCGACTGTTCTTAAAATATTTCAGTCAAATTACTCATTACTTCTCATATAGTTCATCTACTTCCTTATTTCTTTTCCTCACAGGGATATCTTGCTTTGTTTGAGACCTTGGCCTTATAACATCCTGCTTTTCAAGGTAAGGTTGTAGCTTAGAAAATAATAATAATAATAATAATAATAATAATAATAATAATAATAATAATAATAATAATAATAGTAATATTAATAATAATAATAATAATAATAATAATAATAATAATAATAATAATAATAACCAATTTCAAATATCACTGTAGTATACAGTAGGAACATTTATAAGGATTAAAACCTTCACATATAAAAATTATAATCTCGAGTTGTGTTTCCAAAGACCAAATTCAAAATATCGACATTTGTATCCATAAAATACATATGATGGTCAACTAGTGGCCCGAAGACTAGTGGAGTAATACCTAGACCTATAAAGTCCTTTGGGTTAAAAGTGAAACTTCACTAGGTGTTAAATTAGACAAACAAAAGCACAAATTTTGAATGGAATTAAGCTTATGATATTACGACTTCACTAATTTAAAAAAAAAAAAAATTCAAATAGAAACTAAGCCATGCTAATCCCTGCTTCTCTCTATATATACAAGAGGTCTTTCTATATGTAGGCCTACATATTGTCACCAGCTGTAACAAACCCTCTACGAAACTTAAACCGATAGACGAGTCGAGTGTTAGCTATCATTTCCTAGAGGACTTCAGATAGAGAGGAAAAAGGGGGAACAGATGAAGATAATAATAGAGATGATAAAAGTAAGGAAAAGGGAAATGATAAAAGATAATAAAAAGGGAAAGTCTGGACAACCTCTGATACCCGGAAAGACAGAGAGGGCTTTTAAGTCAGATGTAATCCTCTTAAGCCTTTTATCCCACAATGAAATATTTTGTTTCCGATATCTTTTATTCTTTATTCTTTTCAACTTTACATTATTTCTCCATTCTGGCTTCCTTTCCTCCATTTTGCTTCCCAAACTCTTCACTTTGACGTAGCAAGTAAAAAAATGAGAGCTTCTTTGGTTTACGAGAATCGTACTATGTATTCAGTTGAAGTTGTTGAATGGAAAATAGCCCCAATATTTACAGCAGGAATATTAGTATTAAAAAACTTTTCTTTAATAAAATACAATTTTAATTAGGTTGTGTCTCCAAAAAAATCTATAGAAAACATTATCATTTGTATCCATAATCAATATTTGGTGTTACAACTACTCCAAAAGGATTAAGAAAAACAGTTTGTTTGGGTGGAGTCACGTAGGCCTACACTTAATAGTGGAGTTTTGTGATTTCAAGTTCCATATAACCTATTTCTATTTTTCTTAATCAAATTAAGTTTAAATAACGGAATACATTTCCTTTTAAGAATTCTTAACATCGAAAACATCATAATGTTTTTGGTACGTGTATTTCTTTGGGAATAGGATTTTTGGCCTGATGACACCCCAGGCTTCTTGATTAACACTACTGAATTATTTGATAGAAAAAAAATTCTTTGAAATTCCTACGTAAATGTGATATTAAGAGCATCTAAATTCATAATCATTAACGTATGCCAAATACAATTAATCTACGAAATAAATTAATAAACTTTGCATAAAATAATAAAACTTGTTGATATGGAACTCAATTGTAGGAACTCGGGACTTGGGCAAGCAGACGTTGCTACTAGATGTACGATGTTTTGCAAGACGCTAAAATGGCATAATTTTAAACGCTAGTTAAACAAATAAACAGATAAATAAATAAATATATATATATATATATATATATATATATATATATATATAATATATATATATATATATATATATAAATTACGTAAACTGAATAACTATGACCAAAATTTTGAAGTTATCTGATTTAGCGATTTATTCCCAGCATGAAAACTCACCAAATATCCCACCGACATTGAAGTAATACTACCCATTTGCCTATTATTTTTATATGTTCATAATTCTCTTTTCATACTAATTTATTTTCAGAATATATCGTAGGACGAGTGAGAACGTATTTCTAGTATTTAGGAATAGAAAGAAGAAGAAGAAGAAGAAGAAGAAGAAGAACTCTAAAGAGATTTGCCGGGAATAAACGGAAATGAAATATGACGAGAATGCTCTCTCTCTCTCTCTCTCTCTCTCTCTCTCTCTCTCTCTCTCTCTCTCTCTCTCTCTCTCTCTCTCTCTCTCTCTCCTCTAAGTTACATCGGCCATTAGACCAAATTGTCCTGTTTTTCTCCGGAGACACTGAAGATTTCTGTCGAACAAACACATATTTTGAATCTCTCTCTCTCTCCTCTCTCTCTCTCTCTCTCTCTCTCTCTCTCTCTCTCTCTCTCTCTCTCTCTCTCCTCGTTTGCAGTGAAAACGAACGAAGAATTAAGAAATGAAAACCTTGGAAAAGAACAGAAAATTCGTCTTCTGTGTAAAATTTCTCAAGTTTTCCTCCGGAGACACTCTGAAGATTCGTTCGTTCGTTCGTTAGAGAGAGAGAGAGAGAGAGAGAGAGAGAGAGAGAGAGAGAGAGAGAGAGAGAGAGAGAGAGAGAGAGACAGAAAGAATTCCTTAATATTTCGATGATTTCCATAATTGTTACCACGAATACAAAGGAAATTGGTGGGGAAGGCGACATTACATTCTGGGAATGAATGAAGATGAAACAAGAACGCTTCCAGAATGTCTTCAGAGAGTTAGATTTGCCTCAGAAACGTTTTAGGATATAAATCTTACGATTTGCACAGAAAGAAAACTATGAATAAATTTTTCCTTTTGTTATGGTTTTTTAATTCCTTTCAGTATTTCTTAGTCTTCTGGACTCTCTCTCTCTCTCTCTCTCTCTCTCCTCTCTCTCTCCTCTCTCTCTCTCTCTCTTTCCTGAAGACATTTGGACTCCAGTTGAAGCCAAAAGAAGAATTTGTTGGATTCTAATGGCTTATCTCTCTCTCTCTCTCTCTCTCTCTCTCTCTCTCTCTCTCTCTCTCTCTCTCTCTCTCTCTCTTTCTCCTTCATACTTGAAGACATTTGGACTCCAGTTGAAGCCAAAAGAAGAATTTCTTGGATACTAATAGACTCTCTCTCTCTCTCTCTCTCTCTCTCCTCTCTCTCTCCTCTCTCTCTCTCCTCTCTCTCTCTCTCTCCTCTCTCTCTCCTTCATACCTGAAGACATTTGGACTCCAGTTGAAGCCAAAAGAGGAATTTCTTTGATATTAATAGACTTATTTTTCTTTATTCTTTTCAGCCTTACACTTCTCCACTCTGTCTTCCTTTCCTCAATTATGTATTCAGTTAAAGTTGTTGCATGGAAAATACCAACAATGTTTATAGCAGGAATATCATTATTAAGAAACTTCTCTTTTACAAAATAAAACAAATCGGGATATTCCCTACATTTGGCAATGCTGATTGAAATATTGCGGCCACTAATAATGTAGGGTTTTATTTTTAACTGCACCGTAGTCATATTAAGCACTAGCTCTTTTTCAGAGCTAGTACTCTCAAAAATATTAAGTGGTCAAAGAGCACCTAATGCTGACAGCAACCTAGTCAGTAAACTTTGTGACCAATATCTTGATTATGGTTCTTGAAATAAGAATATTTTATGTAATATTTTCCACATATAACAAAAAAATCATAACATTTTATAGATATCTTTGATATTATTTATAAGGTATTATTTTCAATATTTATTTTTTAAAGGAAATAATGAAAATAGATTTATTAAAGCAATGCAAGTGTTCAAATTAATTTTCTTATTCCTGATCTAAATATCAATCTCCGGCACAGGTCGTTCAGTTAGTTGTTATGAATGTTGCATGAGATTTTTCATAACTGGCCATCCTTTGCATTTAAATCTTCAAAGACAGAGAGAGAGAGAGAGAGAGAGAGAGAGAGGAGAGGAGAGAGGAGAGAGAGAGAGAGAGAGAGAGAGAGAGAGAGAGATAAAGAAATAGAGAGAGGAATTGAAAAACAATAACAAAAGGAAAGATTTATTCATAGTTTTCTTTCTTGGCGATTCATACCATTTATCAGCTAAGACGTTTCGGAGGCAGATCTCACTCTCTTAAGACCGTTCCGGAAGTGTTCTTATTTCATCTTCGTTCATTCCCAGAATGTATAATTTCCTTTTTATTGTGTTAACAATTAAAGAAATAATCGGAAGAATAAGGAATCTCAAATCTCTCTCTCTCTCCTCTCTCTCTCTCTCTCCTCTCTCTCTCTCCTCTCCTCTCGTAGGGATCTTCAAAGTGTCTCCGGAGGAAAACGGGAGAAATTTTTTTTCGTTTTCACTCCAATTATGGAAAATTCTATCATATTCTAATGGCCGGTGTAATAGAGAGAGAGAGAGAGAGAGAGAGGAGAGAGAGAGAGAGAGAGAGAGAGAGAGAGAGAGAGAGAGAGAGAGAGAGAGAGAGAGAGAGAGAGAGAGAGAAGAGAGAGAGAGAGAGAGAGAGAGAGAGAGAAGAGAAAGGAGAATTCAACAAATTCTTATCTTTGCTTCAAGTGAAGTCTAAATGTCTTCAGGTATGAAGGAGAGAGAGAGAGAGAGAGAGAGAGAGAGAGAGAGAGGAGAGAGAGAGAGAGAGAGAGAGAGAACCACAAGATAAAGATATACAGAAAGGAATTAAAAAAAACGCAACAAAAGGAAAGATTTATAAATAGTTTTCTTTCTGTGCGAATCGAAACATATATCAGCTAAGACGCTTCTGAGGCAAATCTCAC
>NC_090763.1:33150976-33158476 GCF_036898095.1 Palaemon carinicauda
CTTCCTTGGGTATAAGACTACTAAGATATTCCCAGAGAATTTAACCACAGGTTATCACAGAATTCTAACTTCTGGAGCGAGTATCTCAAAGGTTTCCCTTTAAGACATCGTAATACAACAGGGGACACGCATGTCTGAACGTGCCACATAGCTATCTCCACTCCCGAACAGAGTTAATGCTTCGTGTGTAAGGGCTGAGAATAGCTGGGAGCCGTTCCACAGCTAATCTCACTCGTGGCTACTACTGATACTCGAGACGTAAACAAACGGACGCCATTGCTCTAATGACGTCACGCGCGTCTTTATCCTTTGTTTAGTAGCTGCCCTACTTAGACGGATTTTCCCTTGTGTTAACTTTATCGCTTTGCATCTTCGCTATGTCGTTACCTTCAGCCTCGCCTTCTTCTGGAAAGTTGAGTACAAGGTTCCAGTATTGTTTAATTAAGCTCTGGCCGTAAAGTAAATATTATTTCGCGAAATAATTGATGTTTTGTGGCAGAGCTGTGCCTCTACCGGACCCGCCATTTTATGGCGTCGTTGTTGTTTTGCATGTCTTATTTAGTTAGCCACAACAACGCTTCCGGCATTATATACTAATCGAATACATTAGTTTATTTAGTCTTCATAGCTAGGAACTTTTATATCGTGTTTAGACGCTTTTTATCGGTCATCGATTGACCTCATACCAGTCGGCTACTATAGCCCCCAGGCCAGGAGCCTACATACAAGTGTTCATGCATGATTTATTAGTGATCCTAGACTAAGTTATGAAGATAGTGGCATTATTATTTTACAATACTTTTGACTAGTGATGCAAATGTTTTCGCCTTCAGGGACCATATAGGGGATAGGCTAGTCAGTGATTCTTTCTAGCCTAACCTAACCTTAGGACCCCTATATGCTTCCTTCATCCCCTGCCTTGGCACTCCCTCTATTTAGCCTTGATCCCTTTTCTGAGTAAAGGGATTAATTGTCTAATAGAGTATTTATATCGCCTCTCAGTCCTCCCTAAAGGAATGAACCCCCTTTAGGATTGCGTCTGAGAGTGAGGTTAGGCTAGCCTACCTCTATGGCTAGGATAGTCTATGACTTTCCTGCGATAGCGATACGTCTTCTTCCTTGCCTAGTTCAGGACTTTTAGCCCTGATCTAGGTCGGGTTAGGAAGGTTTCTCTGTTCCATGCTGAAACTGTACTCTTGTACCGTTTTAGCCGATCAGCCTAATCTTAGGTTAGGGAGTGTCCTCCCTTCCCTTAGTGGCCGCTCTGGTACAGAAACCCTTCCTGGGAAGACCTCTCTCTTCTCCCTCCCCACCTATCTCTTGTATAGCCTAGCCTATGCTTAGGTTAGTTTATACTCATCTGTCCCCTGTCCTACAAATCCTCCTTAGGGTGGATGAGTAGGGCTACCCGAGCTTCCCTGTGCTGTCCGCTCTGGTACATATACCTTCATAGTGTCCTATGAGGTTAGTTACTAGTGTAGCTCTGCATAGGGGAGTCTCCCCCCCTCTTGGGTGTTCCCTAGTCCTCCCTTGGGCTACCTGCTCCCGGTCCCTAGTGACCCCTGCTTATGGATGCTAGAGCCTGTCTCTATCATGGGTACACCCCCTCAGGGAGGGGGAGGGATGTCTGGAACCCTGACGGTACTTCCTGCATCCTTTCCCCCCTCCCCCTGTCTCTCTATCTATCCGGGTGCCGGTCTCTTGCCGCCTCTACTGTCGGCAATACCTGCCTCCCTCTTGGTGACTTCCCTACCCTTGCCGCCAGCCCCCCGTGTACCGAGGGACTGCCGGCTGCCGCCGGTTACTACCGGCGGCTCTCCTACTCCTATCTAATCGTCCGCTTGCCGGTCGATCTCCGGAGTGCCGGCATATACTGCCGGCAACCCGATACTACCTGTACCATCCTTACCCCAGTCACCAATCTGGCATCCTCCGGCTGCCGGAGCCGCCGCTCCCTGCCGGCGTGCCGCCGTTGTGCCGGCGGCCGCCATCCTGGTATCTAACTGACTTTGAAAATTGTCTGTTCTAGTGCCAGAATCTACGCTGGAGCGAGCTCCGGCATGCCGGCGGCTTGCCGGATGCCCCGGAGGCGTCAAGAATACTTGCACCCCCTCTCTGTAGCTATCATAAGACTAAGATAGCCCTACATTGCAAATAGATAAGCTGCTTTGCTTTTAAGATCAGTACCTAGTACTGCTCTATTAGTGATCATGCTGTCTCTTTGCATTCTTCTATTTCCAGCATGCTATGTGCATCTTAGCGCGGCTGGTTGCCAGAAGCAGTTACCCTTAATGAGGCCTTCTGGCTCTTAACTGGGAACCGAATGAATTCGATCCCAACCTTGTCCTTGGCTTTCCATGGAGTTCCAATATAATGGGAATCCTAGGAAACTATATCCAATGATCTCGGTCATTTGGATTATCCCAGGACCAAGCCTATGGTAACCAGCCGGGCGAGATGCATGGAGCGTGTTCTCCTTTACTGTTTCATTCTCTATGCATCACACCTTCTTTAAGTTAAAATTAATGATTAATATTAACTTAGTTTAAGAGCCATTCCTATGACTCCCCCATACTCATTTTCTCTTTCTTCCACAGGAGGAGCAGATGAAGTGTGACTTCGCCTACTGTGCTGTGAAACGCTCGCAGTTTTACGGACATACGGCGTGCAGGACTCACGCCCCTTGCGCAGACAAGAAAGGGGATTGGAAGTTCTGGAATCCACTGGAATGTACGGTCTGCCAGGCCTACCTAGTTGAGGCCTTCCATAACCCTCCCTCAGCGGAGGTTAGAGACATTGCTCGTGAAAAACTGCGCAAGTGGGTGCGTGGTTTTCAGAGAAATGCTACTGGACCGTACCTGGCCACCGAAGAACTGAGGTCCCTGTTGTTCCCTAAGGCCTCCCCTGACTCAGTGGTTCCAAAAGAAGCAATCCCCACTGTCCAAATTACGGTGGAACCTGATGTGGTCATGGCTCAGTCCATGCACGAGTGTCGTTTAGATTCCGAGGATGATGAACAGATCTCTGACGTCTCGGAAGACACGGAGAAGACGCTTATGGCTCAAGGAGCCGAAGAGGACGAAGACAAGGTGGAATACACCGAGTCGGAGCTTGGAGCTACTCCCTCGTCCATCCCTCCGCCTACTCCTACACCGACGGAAATGTCCATTCCGTCTACCTCCTCGACCCCGGATCCTTCCTCTTCTACCCAAGAACTGATCCGACTGATTAGAGCTGTCATGGACGACAGACTGAAGGAGAACCAGGAGTCCATCAGGTCTATGATTGGATCCAGAGACCCGAAGAAGATCTCGGTCAAGGATCTCCCAGCTTGCTCTCATGCCAACCCGTGGAGGTATGCAGAGCATATGGTTATTGCGACCGGCAGGATCTTTGTTAGTGACAAAATCGGCACGGTCCCGTTGGAAGATGTGGAGTTCTTCCCAAGCTTCGAGGCCTACCCGGACTGTTACGTCCGGCTTCGTTCCGAACCTGCCTCGAAGGAGGAGACCGAACCTAAAGAAGAGATAGTGTTCGATCTCGCAAAGGCCCAGGCTATGCTAGCCTCCGCATTTAAGAGCAGGGGCTTTACCTGCTCTAAGCTTCCTGCCTTGAGCAAGAAGCATCCTACATATGTCGCACCTGACACTGCGATTCTTCCTTTTTTGGAAAAGGCCTTGGCTGCATGCCTTAAAGCGGCGGAAGAAGGAAAACCCTGCCCTGCACTGGAGGAGTGCAGACCCTTCTCCATCGTGACACCCCCTGACACTAGACAATGGAAAGATGTTCAACATACTTTCGTCGTGGGTAGGCTCGATCCTGACGTCGCCGGACGTCAGTTTAATGAAGACCTCCCTAAGCTCAATGATCACCTCCTTCGCCGGGAACAAGACACGAAGGAGAGGCTTGCGGCATCTCTTTCTCATCAAGTCCAACTTGAAGTTATGGCCTGTGACACAGGAGTACCTGATCACTACATGGTACTAGCCAAATCCCACTTACTCACAGTAATGAAGGACTTGTACCATTTCATAAAGGCTCGTAGAGCCTGTCGTGAATTCGTGTTTGTCGGTGCCACCGTGAAACACGAACCCCGGAGGCTGATTTCCTCCAACATCTGGGGAAAGCACCTGTTTCCTTCTGACCTTGTCAAGGAAATAACTGACAGAGCCGCCACGGAGAATAGGAACCTTCTCCACAAGTGGGGCATGTCCAGAAAAAGGAAAACCTCTCAGGACGATGGACCTCAGCCTAAGAGGAAACCTCAGAAGCCAAAACCCCAGCAACGTCAACAACGACGTCAGTTTCCGGGACCCGCTACCTCCCAAGTGGTTGCCCAACCACAACAGACCTTTCAATTGGTCCCCCAACCGGTGTTGTCACAGTCACCGGTCTTCACCCCTGCCTTTGAGCAGCCATCCACTACCTTTCATGCCAGAGGTAGAGGCTCGTCCAGGGGTGCAAGCAGAGACGCCTCTCGTCGTCCCTCCAGAGGTAGAGGAGGAAAGGGAGCTAGCGGCCGAGGCAACAAGTCCTCGGGACACCAGAAGCAATGAAGTGCTTCCGGTGGGAGGAAGACTCCGCCAATTCCAGGATCGTTGGACCTTCGATCCTTGGGCACACAGCATCATCAAGAACGGTCTAGGCTGGAGTTGGGTGCAACCACCCCCAATCTTCCAGCGGTTCTTTCAACAATCGACCCCCATTCTGGAAGAATATGTTCTAGACCTCTTGAACAAGAAGGTGATAAGGAAGGTAAAGTCCACCAGGTTCCAAGGGAGACTGTTTTGCGTTCCCAAGAAGGACTCAGACAAGCTCAGAGTCATTCTGGACTTATCCCCCCTCAACAAGTTCATAGAGAACAACAAATTCAAGATGCTGACGCTTCAACAAATAAGGACCCTTCTGCCTCAAGGTTCCTACACGGTCTCTATAGACCTGGCGGATGCCTATTGGCACATTCCAATGAACCATCACGCTTCCTCCTACCTAGGATTTCGACTCCAAAGAAAAAGCTACGCCTTCCGGGCCATGCCATTCGGCCTCAATGTGGCCCCTCGGATCTTCACAAAGCTGGCGGATGCCATAGTACAACAGCTCCGCCTAAGAAACGTCCAGGTGATGGCCTACCTCGACGACTGGCTAGTCTGGGCTCCATCGCCCGAAGAGTGTACAAAGTCTTGCGACGAAGTTACCCAGTACCTAGAACACCTGGGATTCAAGATCAACGAGAAGAAATCTCGCCTCTCTCCGGCTCAGAAGTTTCAGTGGCTGGGAATCCACTGGAATCTTCAGTCACACCGCCTTTCCATCCCCCAGAAGAAAAGGAAGGAAATAGCAGGGTCTGTCAAGCGACTACTGAAATCCAAACGCATTTCAAGACGACAGCAGGAACGAGTTCTAGGCTCTCTACAATTCGCCTCAGTGACAAACCCAGTGCTTCGTGCACAGCTAAAGGATGCCGCGGGAGTCTGGAGACGATCGGCATCCATCGCTCGAAGAGACCTCAAGAGACGGCTTCCAAACAGACTTCGACGCCTCCTAAAGCCGTGGTCGGAAGCAATGGCCCTGAAAAGGTCCATTCCTCTCCAACACCCTCCTCCATCACTCAACATCCACACGGATGCCTCACTGGAGGGCTGGGGAGGTCACTCCCACCTGAAACAAGCTCAAGGGACCTGGTCTCCACTATTCAAGACGTTCCACATAAACATCTTGGAGGCCATGGCGGTCCTTCTTACTCTGAAGAAGCTATCCCCGCCGCCCTCGATCCACATCCGTCTAACCCTAGACAACTCGGTGGTAGTTCGTTGTCTCAATCGCCAAGGCTCAAGATCGCCCCAGATAAATCAGGTGCTTCTCCCAATCTTCCGTCTGGCGGAGAAGAAGAAGTGGCACCTGTCTGCAGTTCACCTACAAGGATTCCGCAACGTGACAGCGGATGCTCTATCTCGGACAAACCCGATAGAGTCGGAATGGTCTCTAGACGCAAGATCATTCTCCTTCATCTCTCATCAAGTCCCAGAACTTCAGATAGATCTCTTTGCAACGAGCGACAACAATCAACTTCCTCTGTACGTAGCCCCGTACGAGGACCCCAAAGCAGAAGCGGTGGACGCCATGTCACTGGACTGGAACAGATGGTCGAAGATATACCTGTTCCCTCCCACCAACCTTCTGTTGAAAGTCCTCTCCAAATTGAGAACCTTCAAAGGGACAGCGGCCCTAGTGGCTCCCAAGTGGCCCCGGAGCAACTGGTACCCCCTGGTCCTGGAGCTGCAGCCCAAGCTGATCCCTCTCCCGGGCCCAGTTCTCTCTCAACAAGTACAGAAGTCGACTGTCTTCGCTTCATCATCGAAAATCAAGGACCTTCATCTCATGATTTTCTCTCCCTTGCCGCAAAGAAGAGGTTTGGGATCTCGAAGAAAAGTCTAGACTTCCTAGAGGAATACAAGACCGAATCCACGAGACGGCAATATGAATCATCCTGGAGGAAATGGGTCTCCTTTGTTAAAGCAAAAAATCCTAAAGAAATCACCATTGATTTCTGTATGTCCTTCTTCATTCACCTTCATGGACAAGGATTAGCAGCCAATACGATTTCAACCTGCAAATCGGCTTTGACTAGACCAATTCTATATGCTTTCCAAATTGATCTGTCCAACGACATCTTTAACAAATTGCCGAAAGCATGTGCTCGCCTACGCCCAGCACCCCCTCCGAAACCGATCTCCTGGTCACTAGACAAGGTGCTCCATTTCGCCTCCAACTTGGACAATGATTCATGCCCCCTCAAGGATCTGACTCAAAAAGTTATATTTTTATTTGCTCTCGCCTCGGGAGCTCGAGTCAGCGAAATAGTGGCATTATCAAGAGAAGAGGGACACATCCTGTTTGCTGATTCAGGAGAAGTGACCCTCTCCCCTGATCCGACGTTTCTCGCCAAAAATGAATTACCCACCAAAAGATGGGGCCCTTGGAGAATATGCCCCCTGAAGGAGGATGTCTCTCTATGTCCAGTAGAGAGTCTCAAGGTCTATCTTCGCAGAACTTCGAACTTTGGTGGAGGCCAACTCTTCAAAGGAGAAACATCGGGCAGCGACCTGTCACTGAAACAATTAAGAGCGAAAATCACCTACTTCATTCGCAGAGCGGATCCGAACAGTACACCCGCTGGTCATGATCCTAGAAAAGTGGCATCTTCTCTGAACTTCTTTCAGAGCATGGACTTTGAGAGCCTTAAAAACTTTACGGGCTGGAAGTCCTCGCGAGTTTTCTTTAAACATTATGCGAAACAAGTGCACGAAATCAAACATTTTGTGGTAGCCGCAGGTAGTGTTATGAAACCTGCACCTAACTCTGCGTAGAACAGTGAGTTACTTGGGACTCTAACTCTTCGGGTGCCTATGTTGACCCTCGAGTGATTCATAGTGATGTCTAAAAACACTTAGTGCTTTTATAACTGTTCTTATCCCAGGTGAAATGTCATAGTGTCACACA
>NC_090763.1:33163476-33168476 GCF_036898095.1 Palaemon carinicauda
TAAAGTTAACTACTAGCCAATATTAAACTAGTAATTTGTAATGCAAGCAAAAACATAAGCATTGTGCCCAAAAGTAAATGCAAAATTCAAAAGCAAATATTTCATAAACCCAAAACCACTATCCTTAAACATTAATATCAACTCTAAGATTAAATATAAATAATGTCAACCTCAAACTTATATTAAGAAATCTTCCCAACACCGGACAAAAAAAAAAAAAAGCAAATTAAAAAAAAATTGCTCAAATGTGATTGATGCAGAGTCCTTTACCCTTACACAACTACTCTTGGATTGCCACCTCATCATTTTCATTCCCGAATGTCCTGGAAAGAACATCAGGGACTACATTGTCTTTTCCAGCCACGTGACAAATAAAAAGGTTATATTCTTGGAGTAAAAGACTCCAGCGCAAAATACGCTGATTTTTATCTTTAAATTTATTAAAAAAAATTAAGGGATTATGATCTGTAAAGACCTTTATTGGACATACTGAGTTAGATAAATACACTTCAAAATGTATGATGCCTTTCACCAACCATAAAGCCTCTTTCTCAATTGTTGAGTAACGTCTCTCTGCCGGTAACAACTTCTTGGAAAAGTAGGTGACTGGATGCGAGGTGCCATTTTCACCCTCCTGCAACAAGACAGCCCCTAAACCTGTGTCACTGGCATCTGTAGCCAAACAAAAAAGCAAGGAAAAATCGGGAGAACGTAACAAAGGATAGGTTATTAAAGTACCTTTCAATTTTTCAAATGCATCCTGACACTCGTTATTCCACATAAATTTTACATCTTTCTTTAACAAATTTGTTAAGGGATTAGCAAGGTCAGAAAAATTCTTAATAAACTTCCTATAATAACCAACTAGACCCAAAAATCTACGAATACCTCTCCTGTTTGGAGGAGCTGGGAAGGCTGTAACTGCCTCAACATTCGCTCTCTTAGGAGCGATCTTACCCAAGCCAATTTCATGTCCTAAATAAACCACTTTTGCTTGAGCAAAATCACTCTTCTTTAAATTTATCACCAGATCAGCCTTCCTCAGCACCTCGAACAGCGCTCTTATCCTCTTCAGATGAGTTTCCCAATCATCACTGTAAATCACAAGGTCGTCAATATATACCACACAACCCTCCAGTTCACATGTAATAAAGTTCATCAGCCTCTGGAAGGTAGCGGCGGCATTCTTCATGCCAAATGGCATCACCTCACATTCATAGAGGCCGTCACCCGTCACAAAGGCTGATATTTTCCTTGCCCGGGGTGTAAGACCAACCTGCCAATATCCTTTTAACAGGTCAAATTTACTTATAGAACGGGCAGATCCCACTCTATCTAAACAGTCTTCCACCCTGGGCAAGGGGAACGAGTCCGTTTTTGTTACAGAGTTGACCTTGCGGTAGTCAAAACACATCCTAGGCTGACCATCCTCCTTCCTAACCAAAACTACCGGGGAGCTCCAAGGACCGCAGCTCGGTTTAACGAGGTTATGGTCAAGCATGTATTTAACTTCCTAACTATTTCTCTCTTGAAGGGGTTCAGTCTATATGGACATTGCTTAATAGGCTGAGCCTCCCCAACATCAACGTCGTGTTGCAAAATATGAGTCCTACCAGGTGCATCCTGAAAGAGATCTTTATATTCGTTAATTAAATTGATTAGAGGTGCAGCTTTTTCTGCATCTAAGTGCTGACATTTAGTATTCAGATTATTTAAAACATCAGAATTATTTTCCAAACCACTTGGGCTAACAGCAAATTTATCGCCCATGAACTGTTCCTTTTCTACACTAACTACAGAAATAGGTACTACAGATTCTTCTACAGACCTGTCAATAAAAGATTTTATCATATTAACATGGCAAATACGGGTTTTTCTTCTCCTATCAGGAGTTTCAGTCAGGTAATTTACATTGTTAATTTTCTTCAGAACCTTCCGCGGACCTGAGAATTCCGCTTTCAGGGGATTACCAGGCATAGGAAGTAAAACCAACACCTTGTCACCTACATTAAATAGCCTATCTCGTGTTTTAACGTCATACTTAGATTTCATCGAGGCCTGGGCTTTCGCCAAATGTTCCTGAGCAAATGACCGTGCTCTAAGCAGTTTCTCCTGCAAATCTGAAAAATAATCCAAGACATTAACTTTGGGAGTCTCCCCTTCCCAGTGTTCTCTCACTACATCCAAAGGGCCTCGAACACAGTGACCCAAAATAAGCTGGAAAGGAGAGAGACCCATTGACTCATTGGGGATCGATCGTATTGCAAACAATGCGTAGGGTAATTCCTTATCCCAATCATTCCCAGTCTCCAAACAAAATTTTTTTAACACAGACTTCAAGGTTTGGTGGAACCTTTCCACCTGGCCTTGGCTTTCCGGATGATACGGTGCAGACTTCACATGTTTAACCAAACTCATTCATTTTCTTTTCAAAATACCTACTCGTGAAATTAGTGCCACAGTCACTCTGAATTACCTTAGGAAAACCAAATCGGGTAAAGAAACCAACCAACACTTCAACCACCTTTTCGGACCATATACTCCTCAATGGGATAGCCTCAGGGAAGCGAGACATTCTATCAACCATAGACAATATATATTCATTCCCACTGCGCGTCCGCGGTAGGGGACCCACTACGTCAATTATCACTTCCCGAAAGGGTTCGCCCACGGAGGGTATAGGAATTAAAGGAGCCTTGGGTATTTTCTGGTTAGGTTTCCCCACCAACTGTCACACATCACAAGATAATGCGTGTCTCTTAATGTCTTTACCCATCCCAGGCCAAAAGAAATGTTCAGCAACCTTTTGAAAGGTTTTCCTAACACCAAAATGTCCCGACAAATCATTTTCATGTGCTAAATACATCAATTTATTTCGGTACCTTTCCGGGACAACCAATTGTGTGCACGACTCTACCTGATGGGCAAGTGCATTAGCCGACCTGCTCAACCTGTAGAGCAAAACCTCTCTCTCTGACGAATACTGGTTTCACCAAATCCTCGGGATTGCCGAGTTCTAATTTAGAAAACTCCTTACTATGTGCCATTTTGAACGCCTTGGCGTCCCAGTTTACGTAATCCCCATTAATGATTTTCTTATTACTACAACCAGTCCTCATGTCAGTCATTTGTTTGTCTACTTGATATAAATCTAAGTCAACATCCTCGAGATCCATCTCCCGAGCTCAAGATCGGGTTACTACAGAGACAGGCTTATAAAAATTAGTTTCAATCTCATCGCCTTCACAAGTCACATTCAGTAGAGTCAAAATTGGACATATATTATCAATTGTACCTTCACCTTCAGCCAAATCATTCCCTAAGAGGAGCTGAATACCGGGAACTGGCAAACTGTCTACCACAGCCAGTTTAGCAGTCCCTTTAAAATACTTGGTGTGAATATTAAACTCCTCTAAAGGACAAGACGTAATAGAGTTCGGGAAACCACCCAACACCACAAATTCATCGTTGGAAAATACAAAACCCTTTGGAACAGCAGTTTTTAATATGAGAGACTGTGCTGCTCCAGAGTCCCGTAATACCTTTAAACAAACCTTTGTTTTTTTATTGTTACCAACAAACACAGATCCGTCAGAAATGTACCTCTTAAATTTTAGTCACTTTTCCTGTTCCATACTTTGGTTTACGTTTGCCGCTTTTTCAGCTAAAACAATGTTTACTGGATTAGACTTCCTCTCCTTAAAGTTTTTCCAACCGTAACAATTAGCCTTTACGTACCCCGTCTTGTGGCACCAATAACACTTCACACTACTACTACTACCAAAATTTCTACCACTGCTACCCCCACAATTAACCGATTTACTACTGTTTACGAAACTACAAGAGTCGCTTACGCTTCTGTCTTGATTAGAAAGTTTTTCTGACTCGTCTTTATTTGACCTTAATGTTCCTTTAGAAGACTGACGATTATTACTATGTGTATTATATTCATGGGGGAAGAACCTATCCTGATTAATTCTTTTCCTAAGGGGTTCCTCCCGATGGGTAAGTGCATACTCGTCGGAAGCAATTGCTATTTCCTGAATGGAGTCGAGTTTCAACTCTTCCAAATGAATTCGCAAGTCACGACTCACATTCCTCTTAAATTCCTCTGCCAGAAGCAGCTCTTTCAGTTTAACAAAACTGTCTACTTCTTTTGATTTCAGCCAGTCATCGAGAAACTGAACTTTCTTTCGAGCAAAATCAACGTAAGTGATGTCAAGATCCTTCCGCAGATTACGAAACTTCTGCCTGTATGCTTCAGGCACCAAATCATACGCTTTCACCACAATACTTTTTACGGTGTCGTAATCCGCGGAGAGATCGTCACTAAGATTATTATAGACCCTTTGAGCTTTACCCACCAAACGACACTGAACTAATGTTGTCCACATATCCTTTGGCCAGGCAAGCTTCTTAGCAATTTTTTCAAATGACACAAAAAACTCATTAACCTCCTCCTCGGAAAAGTGTGGTACCAGTTTTAACGCAGCGAACATATTAAACCTTGTTTCGTCAACACTAGAATTATTATAGCTACCATTCTTTCCCTGATTCAACTTAATCTGTAATTTAAGCACCTCAATTTCATGCTCTCTCTCTTTTGCCCTTTCATCGGCTCCAGTTCCTTCATCTTGGTTTTTTCTTTCAAAATTTCCAATTGGTCATCACCATTATCAATAGAATTTTCTTTACCTTCGCCGTCTAATTCCTCCACCTCCCCAGGCTCACTCTCATCCAGCCTACTACTTTCCAGAACATCCTTCCTATCAAGAGTCTCTCTATATATCCTAGCGGCCTTCAAGACCTCAAATAACAACGGTCCCTTCCTAGCCTCAGTGGCCAAACGTAAATCCAAGAACTCTGCAATCAAACACAATTGATCCCTTTTTAGTTTAAAGAGATCCTCTTCCCAGTTAGGACTAGCCAAAAAGTTCGCTACCCCAGCTTCTTCACTCCCTAAATAATGCATCCTGAATTAATTAAATAGAAATAATCAC
>NC_090763.1:33178476-33180976 GCF_036898095.1 Palaemon carinicauda
ACCCTTCCCCCCCTCCCGCCAACCCGAAGGGCCTCCCCCTCCCGAAAGCCCAGGCGGGCCTTCCCCCCTTCCACCAGCCCGGGCGGGCCTTCCCCCCCTCCCGACAACCCGGGAGGGCCTCCCCCCCTCCCGAAAGCCCGGGCGGGCCTTCTCCCCTCCCTCCAGCCCGGGTGGGCCTCCCACCCTCCCACCAGCCCGGGCGGGCCTTCGCCCCCTCCCGCCAACCCGAGAGGGCCTCCCCCCCTCCCGAAAGCCC
Organism: Palaemon carinicauda; assembly: GCF_036898095.1. NCBI lineage: Eukaryota > Metazoa > Arthropoda > Malacostraca > Decapoda > Palaemonidae > Palaemon > Palaemon carinicauda. The sequence goes on from NC_090763.1 coordinate 33,178,733, forward strand.
AGCCGGGACTTTCCCCCCTCCCGCCAGCCCGCATGGGCCTCCCCCCTCCCACCAGCCCGGAAGGGCCACCCTCCTCCCGTCAGCCCGGGCGAGCCTCCCCCCCCTCCCGCCAGCCCGGGAGGGACTCTCCACCCCCGCCAGATCCAGGCGGGCCTCCCCCACCCCTCCAGCCAACCAGTGCGGGCCTCCCCCCATCCCGCCAGCCCGGGCGGGCCTCACCCTCTCCCGTCAGCACAGGGAGGCCTCACCCACTCTCGCCTGCCCGGGCGGGCCTCCCCCTTGCTCCCGTCAACCTGTGGTGCCTCCCCCCTCCCGCCATTTTTGTTTCCCTATTTATTTCTTTATCATTTGTGGTCCTTTCTTTCATTCTTTAATCATTTATTTATCAAACATTCTCATTATTTTCAAAAAGAATGGCTTTCCCCTCCGGTGCTCGTCTTAGACCGTCAATATTAGTTCCTAGATTCTCACTATCTCTCCAGAAAAGAAATCTCTCTCGAGCGGCAGCATGAAACACCATCCCTGGACCATTCCAACCTGGAACTATTTGATATTTGAGTGGAGCCAAGACAAGGTATTCATTAGCTGGATTCAAACATAGGTCATTTGAAGTACTATATTCCATTTCCTTTACTCTTCGATATTACAATCTCCATAGAAAAAACTTGCATTGTGAAGCATGATTCCAGGAATGAGTAGTCTCACTCTAGATTTTCTTTTATACAATTTATATCTCATTCTTTTATCACTATTCCAGTCAACGAAAATATCTTGTTTGATTAAAAAAAAAAAAGAAAAACGTGAAAATCTTTCTACACAGCACTTGAGGTATATGGAGGACTACAAAATATAATGATCTAATTATATCGAGTCAGAAAAAGCCAGACATGAAATGACGTGTCTGAGGCCTTTGTCTTACAGTATACTAGAAACAGATATATTAGTTGTTATGTGTGCAGTGTATTGAGATCTAAATTCAGGAGAGTAGCACCATCTGCATATGCAAAAAGTTTGCTTTCTAGGCCAACCACATTGAAAAGAATAAGATAATATGGCAGTGACGGATATTGGGCCGTAATCAGCATTCTAGACCTACCTCAAACATATTCCTTAATTCTACAACAGGCATAATATATATATATATATATATATGTATATATATATATATATATATATATATATATATATATACATATGTGTGTGTGTGTAATACCAATTTTCTCTCCTTGACCTAGGGTTCGGCTCCCCGGCCGACCAGAAGCTATAATCTCCGAGTTGATTCCCCTTTGGTTCTCTGATCCCGCGGTATAGAGAGAATACAGTATTGAGGGTGTGTAATACATACTTATATGAATATGAAAAACACATCTAAATGTGCAAAATTTATCATTATACACACACACACACATATATATATAAATATATATATATATATATATATATATATATATATATGTGTGTGTGTGTGTGTGTGTTTGTGTGTGCGTCTGTGTATGTGCGTGTGTAAATATCACAAAAGCTAACACGTGATGAGCATGAAAATAATTAAGTGTTATAGCCCCGAAAGGAAAAAGGAAAACACAAACTCGGTTCTCCTTCCGTGACTATAATATATATATATATATATATATATATATATATATACATATTTATATATAAATATATATATATACACATATGTATATATATATATATATATATATATATATATATATATATATATATATATTAGTTTGTTGAGTGTAGTTGGAAAAGTGTATGGTAGAGTACTGATTAATAGGATTAAGGATAAAACAGAGAATGCAATCTTGGAAGTACAGGGTGGTTTTAGAAGAGGTAGGGGTTGTATGAATCAAATTTTTACAGTTAGGCAGATATGCGAGAAATATTTAGCAAAAGGTAAGGAGGTGTATGTTGCGTTTATGGATCTGGAGAAAGCATATGATAGAGTTGATAGGGAAGCAATGTGGAATGTGATGAGGTTATATGGAGTTGGTGGAAGGTTGTTGCAAGCAGTGAAAAGTTTCTACAAAGGTAGTAAAACATGTGTTAGAGTAGGAAATGAAGTGAGCGATTGGTTTCCGGTGAGAGTGGGGCTGAGACAGGGATGTGTGATGTCGCCGTGGTTGTTTAACTTGTATGTTGATGGAGTGGTGAGAGAGATGAATGCTCGAGTGCTTGGACGAGGATTAAAACTGGTAGACGAGAATGACCATGAATGGGAGGTAAATCAGTTGTTGTTTG
>NC_090763.1:33188476-33195976 GCF_036898095.1 Palaemon carinicauda
CTTGATCAAAAATATGGATTAGAGGGGGGAAATCTCTATTGTAGAAAGTGAAATAAAAGTGAAGATGTTGGAAAACAAGATTAAAGAAAAGAAGTGGGAGTGGAGAAATAGTTTACAGCTGAAGAGAATACAGAAAAGACCTTGAATGAACGACTACAGTGATTCACTGGAAGTGCACTGACTTCTCAACACTCCTATTAGGTCAAAGAATATTGTTAGCTTGAAAAACTCCATCTCTTAGTATTAATGAGTAAAAGGTCATCTGGCGAAGATTGATTCCCTCCTTTTTTTATTATTGTTATCATTATTGAAGGTAAATCTAGTGAGGCGTCAGAGAAATCGTAAGTCTTCCAATGTGATGTTCAGGTATCTACAGCCATCGTCAGTTACTGTAAGATCTACATAGAAAAGTCATTGGATTATCTAACAAACTGATAAATTAAGTTTGTATATATTATTTATATTTACATTTTATTTTCATATCTTTATATTTTTTTTTTCAGAAAATTATTTAATATATCCTATAGATCACTGGACCAGAAGTAGTTATCACTCTTATGTTCTCTTCCCTGATTGTTGTAATGAACACTATCTGCCTGATTTACAAAAAGCACTCATGGCTGCCAGGTAGTAGCAAGAGTCCGTGCTGGCATAAGGCCAAGAAGGCATAAGACTAATAGAATAGCCGAGTAATAATCTCAGAGTTCTTACTATTATTCCGGAAAGGATACAAAAATTAAAAAAAAAATAGTTTTTATGCAAAGTGATTATAAAAGCTCTCTATAAATGGCTTCCAATTGAAATGCGTCGAAGAGAGTCGCTTTTTGTTTCTGGTGACAACATTTTTGTTTTTGCTGACAACATTATGTAACAAAATAGCTTTTAGAGAAAAAAGATTTATTATTATAAGCCTTGAGCGACAGTAAATAGATATAAATGATTTAATGATGACGATTTATTTTCCTGTTTCCGTTGTCTTTTTCCCAAAAGTTATTATCCATTCAGAGTAACAAATTATTACTTTTATTTTCGTTAATCAATATTAATTTTCAATCATACTATAAACTTTATCTATTCATTTTTTATGATATAAAGTATAAACTATAAAGATTTTAACAAAACAAAAGGAAGTGAAACAAGATAAAAAAGTCTATGGTCCTTTATAGCTTGTGAACAAAAATGTAGGTGTACTGCACATTTGAAAAGAAATCTTTAGAAACATAAGTTACAACTACACACACATATAGAAGATAAGTATTAAAGTAGCTTTTATTATATTCTGAATTCATCTCTCTTCTGCTTCTGAATAATCCCAATTCTTTTTTGTATCATCTGCCTCTGTATATCTTTGATAACCTATCATTTTTATTCCTATCAATTTCTTTAAAACATGAAATGTTCAAACTTTTCTTCATAATTTGTTGCTGATAAACCTATTAATGACTGGGTATATCCTTATTTACAGATCCCAGCATGTCCGTGGAAGGATGCAATCTGGTGCAATCTCTATGCAGTGGAGGAACCAAAAAAAAGCAATAGTATATTAGTTTACCATAGAGAACATACGATCACCGTCTGCGTTTGATATGGGAATGGTGAAAAGGCTCAAGCAAACTTTAAAAGAATAGCGAATGTCTTTCTCTGATAACTATTAAAAATACAATAATACGTGAAGGTAACACAACACTTCAGCCAGTATGCCGAGAACTGATAACAACTCTTTTATATGATCTCAATATTGATAACAGCTATGGATAATCATCATATTCTGATAGTTTAAAATCTTTATATTTCGTAAATAGTGATTAATAATTTTTTTCTTTCAATTCATAAATATAGTAAAGTCCCTGGATGGTGAACGCCTGACTACAGTTCGAGTCCCGCTCAAACTCGTTAGTTACTTTGGTCACTGCAAACTCACCATGCTTGTGAGCTAAGGATGAGGGGTTTGGAGGAACCTATATGTTTATCTGCTGATTCATCAGTAGCCATTGGTCTTAGCTTGGGTGGAGAGGGAGCTTGTTCGCAGATATATATATACATATGTATATATATATATATATATATATATATATATATATATATATATACATATATGTATATATATATATATATATATATATATATATATATATATATATATACACACATATATATATATATGTATATATATATATATATATATATATATATATATATATATATATATATATATATATATATATATATGATCAGTCTCTACGGCTTTGTCTTGTTCGACAGGGCAATGTCACTGTCCCTTGTCCCTGGTATTCATGAGCAGCCTTTAAACCTTTAAACTGCTGATATCGGGTTTTCTCCTTTGCATGTGAACATTGGCTTTAGCAAGAGTCTGGGCTCTCATAAGACCATCAATCTCACTCCTAAAGAAGTTCACATCCCGAAACGATTCGAACGAAATTCAGTTATTGATTGTTTCATTTATACTAGTTTGATGTCGCTCAAGACTTTTAGATGAAATTTCTTTGTATTAAAAAGCGATTTTCATACTTAATGGTGTCAGCAAATAAAAAAAAAATTAAAAAAAAATAGACTTTTATAATAATGTACATTTCAAATGAAATCCATTGAAATATGCGAAGACCAATAAAAATAAGTTTTTCAATATAGAGCCAAAATCCTTTCCGGGAACAATAATGAGGACTCGTTGGAATTAATAATTTGCCATTTTCTTAATTGTATTAATTAGACGTTTTAGAAGCTTTCTTGTATTACTTTGTATTATTTGCAGGTGTTATAAGAATAAAGATTTCCATCAAATAATATGGATTATGTTATGCATCTCATGTCCATAGATATTAATCCTTTATTTTATCCAAAGATTTGATAACTAAATATTTTATTTTGGATAAAAATAATATTGGTTATATCCATAAATATTTGCTTCTATGAATTAAAGTTTGTACGAAATTATTTGTTCAAAGAAGGGAAGGAAATCTTGTATCAACCACTTCCAAGCGAATTTCTCTCGCAGTTCCAAAGGAAATCTTGAAGAACTGGTTTGGAGACAAGGCGGAATTGAAGAATTCTAATGGAAAATGTGGTTTTCAATTTGATATAATAAAACATTCATTAAAATAACAATTGGGAATCATTTAGAAAAAAGATGTAGTTTTTTATTGTGAAAGTAATTCTAGTTTCTAAAATCATTGTTTGAATATTCATTGATGTCTAATTTCTCATAATTTTACAAAATAATGTCAGTGACCCTGACAGTTATGACCCCGCTTCGTGTCAATGACCTTTGTAGTTGCGACGCCACGCAACCGAATCAATCTTTCAGTGCTAATATAAACCCCGATATAAGGTCTCTCTCTCTCTCTCTCTCTCTCTCTCTCTCTCTCTCTCTCTCTCTCTCTCTAAGTGGAGTAAATTGTGCCTAGAATAATTCATATATCCAAATTAAAATTCAAGGATTGATGTGAAACACTTTCTCTGTTCCTGCCAAACTCCATGGTAATATCTACAATTGAAAAGACACAGCAATCGTGTAGCCTTCTTAAATATACTGCTAAACAATATCCGTCCCGAATTGCTGCTAGTTATTATTATTATTATATTTACTGTTATCATTTTTATTATTATTATTATAACATAGTTGGAAAGGCAGGATGCTATAAGGCCAAGGGTTCCAACAGGGAAAAAATAGCCCCGGGAAGAAAGGAAATAAGGAAACAAATAAACTATGAAAGAAATAATGAAAAATTAAAACAGAATATTTTAAGAACAAAAATTTTATTAAAACAGCCCTTTCACAAATGAATTATAAAAAGAGACTAAGATCAGCTTGTTCAAAATAAAAACATTTGCTGCAAGTTTGAACTTTAGAAATTCCACCAATTCAACTACCTGATTAGGAAGATGTGCGTGATTGAATATTTAGGTTTATATTTCTAATATCTAAGACATTTCAGTTTCTCTTCATTTTTTGTATTCTGGGAATTCCTTTAATAACAACATGCGGACACAACTCTAAGCTCCAACACGGTATAACTTTAGACTTTGTCTATGTTCGTAGAGTTTCCTTGTTAATAAGGATAGGCTGACCGCTAGAAGCAAACAATATATTCCAATCGCTTCATAAATACTTGAATCATTAAAATCATTCTCTAATTGATAGCAAGACATCTTATACTACAGGATCGCCTGAGGACGTAAAGTAAAGGTTAAGGGTGTCTGGTTTCAGTTCTAGTTTCATCAGAATAGATGCTCACCAGTTATTTTTACCCAACTAGTTTTGTTCAAAGTAAATTTTGTTCTAAATAATTTTTGTTCAAAATTATTTTTTTAAGGCAGATTTTGCTCAAAGTAGAGATTGTTCAAAGTAAATTTTCCAAAAAGAAAACTTTTTCTTAAGTGTTTCAAAGCAAAATATTCCATTACATCACATGAATATGAAAGAAGTCGATAAAGATTAATGTTTTCTCTAACGAAATTTCGCTTAGTAAATTATTTTGATTCTTTTCTTAGTTTATATAGAGTTAAGAGGTGAATAACAAGCGAAGACATACTTAAAATTTCCTTTGTGAAAATCAGCTCTCGAAAGACATTTTATCTCTCTAATTATTAGTTTAATTGGGATTAAAATTGTGGTAATTTATAGAGAAACATTTACCCTTAATATAGTAAATATTCTAACAAGTTATCAATTGAAAATCTATGACATCAATCGAGAATACTAAAATATTTAATGGGCATAGTCATATCACTGACATGATTTGCCCCTGATGTTTCTAATTTAATCGGATATGAAACGTCATTGAAAAATATGGCATAAAAATAAAGGGCAGCTTACAAATGCCATGACCATAAGTTCTGAATGTTGTTAGGTGACTACATTATTTGTGAGTTCGAGAAGGTTATTTTTTGCGGATAAAAAAAGAGAATAAAGTTTCCTAGTTTATGTTCTCACAACCCTAAACAAATGAAAGTGAATACTAAGATGACATTCAGACTCATGAGCGATTACCTTATTATTATTATTATTATTATTATTATTATTATTATTATTATTATTATTATTACGAAAATAGGAAACGTCATTTTATAGAAATTATTATATGCTATAAATCAGTGAGCAATGATTTGAAGAAAAGTAAATGAAAAGATGTATTGAACGTTAACAGCAATTCAAATTCCACCAAAAAAAAAAAAAAAATATATCATGAGGTGTTAATAGTGGGAGTTGAACTGCTAATTGTTACGCATTGGAGCGATATTATTATTATTATTATATTATTATTATTATTATTATTATTATTATTATTATTATAACTTGCTAAGCTACAACCCTAGTGGGAAAAGCTGAATGCTATAAGTCCGAGGGCTCCAAAAGGAGAAAATAGCCCAGTGAGGAAAGGAAATAAGGAAACTATAAGTCATTATTCTTAGTTCTTGTTATGAATAATACCTTCAAATATCATTTACTATTTTCCACTTAGAAAAAGAATTCTACAATCATGTGCACACAACAATTATGTTTAATACATTCCTAATGGCAGGAGTCCATTGCAGTTTGTGTAAAAAAATTGTGGAAGCGAAATCCCTTGATCATATATATACATATGAATTGGTAGTTACGATGGATTATCCACTGTTTAAAATTAAGAAGTTATTTTAATTCCCTTTAATAAAGGGAAAAGAAAGCTCATCACTCGGTCTTTAAAGTGTGCAATATATATGCGGTAAAAGCAGCAACGGATTCTGCTGATATGAAGATAAATATTTAAACCCCAAATCTTTTATTAATTATGTAAAAATACTTTTAGTTTTCCAACAAAGTTATAAAAGGTTCTCAACAACCTGGTCTTGAAAGCCACAGCCTTCCCAGTAAAGAATATTTCATAGTTGATTTTTGAACCCCAGTTCTTATGCAAAAGCCCTATTAACAAGGTTCAACCTCATCCTCTACTGTAGGCGCAGCTGCATAACCTGCAGCTTTTGCCTTGAGAAGATGCACTGAATATCTCGGAATCTTTCCCAATTACTTTCAAGTTAGTTCGAGCACATTTCGCATTTCACATTCGTTATCGTAAACAACCAGCAAAACTCAGATAGAATTGCTATTTCCCTGGCTGAGGTTTCCCCTTAGTCAGGTTGCCATTCAGAATTAAAATTGCAACTCTTCCATAAAGTAATATGAAACGCCATTATCAAGAATTTGCGAGAGGCTAATGCCAGGATTCAATTATGCAAAAGAGCTTTTAGGATAATTGTATTGACCTTTTTCGCTGCCAGCGATATTTTGCGTTGTTATACATTTCTATGCGGACCGTCAGAAATGATAGCTAAATATTAGTACATATGAACCCTAACGCTGATGCAGCCCCCTCTCACCAGGATATGACTACTCCCTCTCCTCAATACCCGAGAGACTGAGAGACCTAAGCATGACTGGAAACATATAGCTCTCTATCTACTTCTATATATATATATATATATATATATATATATATATATGTATATATATATATATATATATATATATATATATATATATATATATATATATATAAATATATATATATATATATATCTATATATATATATATATATATATATATATATATATATATATATATATATATATATATATATATATATATATACTATATATATATATATATATATATATATATATTTATATATATATATATATATATATATATATATATATATATATATATATCTAGAACCAGACACTTGCTCTTTATTTTATAAGGAAGATTCCCCAAGCTCTTTTTCTGTTTTTACAGCATTTCTGAATGTGTTTTTTATTTGTAATGTTTTGGAAATGAGCCATAAATTGATATGCCTGAATTTATTGAGTATTTCGTTTGAATCTTGTTTTTTATCAATTTTCTATTCACTTGTCAGTGTTTTGTATATTCTGCAATCATTTCAATGTTCTGCGCTTTTGATTTCAATACTCATTGTGTTTAGGCTTTGCCAAGTAATATAACACTATTAACAGTTTCTTATGCTACTCCTTACATATACATATACATGTATATAAATATAAATATAAATATACAGATACATTTACATACATATACATACATAAATACATAAGAGTGAAGATAACACACCACCTCGATTATTTAATTATTTATATATCATTATTTCTTTTCCTTGAATAAACCCCTCAAGATATTAGACCTATATAGGCAACGTTGACTATAATCGAAGCTTCGACTCATAATAAATTATTGCAAGTTTCGAAACCACGACCCTAAGTAATTTTTGCTTTATAAAAAACAAACGACATAAGCAAAATCAAATAATAACTTTGAATTCCTAACCCAAATGCATAAATTGCTATCATTAGACTACAGGACTAAGCTTAAATTATTTCCCTTCTTCCTCACTCACACTTTAATGCATTTAATTTTTTTTTCCGATTTTCTGATATCTTTCAATAATATATATTTTTTTTTTTTTCATAAAAGTGGACCAATGTTT
>NC_090763.1:33205976-33208476 GCF_036898095.1 Palaemon carinicauda
ATATATATATATATATATATTTATATATATACATGTATATATACTGTATGTATATACAGTATATACTTATCTAAGTTTGGATATCTTATCATGACGAAAGGGTTTGTTTATTGTCATGATCGGCAAAGCTGTATTAGCAAGGGGCACCTGTAGTAGGTTGGTTTCTGTGAGCAATCAGGCAAAAAATCTCCCACCATCACCAAATCGCACTGGCCAACGTAGTGGTGAAAAATAGCCAAACCACAGACGTGAACTGACAGATCTTAGGCCTTTGTCCTTCAGTGGACTAGAAAGTCCTGCATTTGTTGCGTGTGTATGTGTGTGCATGTGTGTGTTTGTAAACTAACTCTATTCATGGTTTAGGAAAAGACAAATAATGGAACTATATTTTCCAACTGATTTCTGGTGCCGTCAGATGTTTCGGCTATTAGATGGAACCATGGTATTACACTTCAATATAAAGGCCATGGCGGTGAAAATAAAATGCAAAAAATGTGTTGTGAATCCAAAATAATTAAAAAAAATGGAAGGTTTGACATTAAGAAAAAAAAAAGATGGAAGGGGGGGGGGGGCGGGGGCGGTTGACGAGAGAAAGTTTTGAAATAGATTGTGAAATATCAGGACTATTTCAATAAATGCAAAATACGAAGACTTCCCTAAAATATATTAAACATTCTCTAATTCGATGCTTTCTTTAATCATTTATATAACTCAACATAAGATATATTTATATATAACTCTACTGCAAAATCACATACTAATTATTATTGTTACTTTACAAATATATAAAAAGAAATAATCAAAACATCCTTTAATTTCACAAGTGACCGATATCCACATATATACAGCATATGTCATTTTTGTTTTCTTGAAATGAAAGATGAGTCAGACTGCTCTATTTATGAAATAAATATTCCTCTGCGCATCCTAAAGAAAAAGAAAAAGGATCCCTGATATTCTACTTCTAGTCCCAAGTCAAATCTAGGTCCAAGATGTTCCCAGTTTAATTATTTTCTTCCTTTTTCATCTTACAAAAACTTCATTTCTTCTATGAGCTGTTCTCATTTGGCGAATATACTCAATATATATATATATATATATATATATATATATATATATATATATATATATATATATATATATAGATATATGTATATATATATATATAGATATATATATATATATATATATATATGTATATATATATATATATATATATATATATATATATATATGTATATATATATATATATATATATATATATATATATATATATATAATGTGATTGTGTGTATGTTTATATATACAGTACTGCATAAATATCTTGATATATTTCCAATCAAAAATTAGAACCGAACGTCATAAATTAACGTTAACAATTTGGTAAAGCAAATGTTGATGATGATGGAGCAGCAAGAAAACGATGTTGAGACAGTGCGCGAAAATATTATTTAATCATTCTCTCATATCCTTGAAGAATGAGAAGACTTTGCAGACTTTATAAAAAATATTTCAAGCAAATACTAAGGAGAATGTTATATAATATTTTGAGTCACTAGATATCAATATATTTATTAAAAGTTTTAATAAAAAATTAGTTTTACTTTAGATAAAAAAAATATTGATTACATCTATATATATTTGCTTCTATAAATTAGAATCTATAGCTTAAAACAGTGAAGGAAGTCTTGTGTCAATCACTTCCGAGCGAATTTCTTCCGGAGTTCCAAAGGAATTCTTGAAGAACTCAGTCGGAGACTCAAGGCGGAATGATATGAGTGTAATGGAAAATAAGCTTCTAACTTGATACAATTACTTATTCTTTAAAATAACAGATGGAAATCGTTTAAAATTTTTAGTTTTGCTTTTATTGATAGTGAAAGTAATTCAAATTCCTATAATAAGCATTTAAAAATTCAATGATGTTTAATTTACTATAAAATTTACATAAAAAAATCAGAAATTTTGAATAATATTATTATTTACCAATTCTCGTGAAATTAAGAAAAAAAGGAAAATACATTCAAGGAAATAATCATCATTTGTCAAATAACTTTCATAAACTTTAAATCAAAATCGGATGGAATGTAAACTAAATAAATCATAAATAATAATAACAATAATAATAACAACAATAATAATAATAATAATAATAATAATAATAATAATAATAATAATAATAATAATAATAATAAAACACATTTCGACATTACACTGCAAGTAAGATAATCGGAATTGTTCCTATATATTTACTCAAGTTGAGTTAATTTCAAATATATACATTAAAAAAAAAAAAAAAACGTTTTTCAATGGCCATTCCTTCCACTGTTGTTCGTTGTCCATTGTTACACAAAATGAGTTTCATTATTCCACGGATTCAGTTGTGTTCTTTTGTCCATAATGTTTGCATGCAGATCTTCCCAGACAGTATAACCCTGCTCGTAATACTAGGTATGCACTCAATTCCAATAGGCAAGCGTTCTCCAACATAAGGATCAA
>NC_090763.1:33213476-33243476 GCF_036898095.1 Palaemon carinicauda
TCAAGAGAGCGCAGGAGGGCTTTTGTAAAATCTAAGGGACTTATTTCGTATGCAAGGACCAAAAAAAAAAAGAAAAAAAAAGACACCTAGACAAGAGTTTTCCACTTGAAGTTCAGCGTAATATCCCCTCCGAATTAACCAAACCTCAGGTCATACATATTCTGATGCAGATGTTTGCTTTGGTCCTACGTTTGGAAGGACGAGAAGGTCTCTTGGTGGTGTCCTCTGGTTTTTTTCTCGACAGATTCAGTTTATCCGAAGGCTTTAGTTCTATCCACTTTCAAGTTTCAATTAGTTAACCTCCTTCATATAATAAAGACGAAGCTCCTGGTTTATAAATTATATCGTTATATATATATATATATATATATATATATATATATATATATATATATATTTATATATATATGTATATATACGTATATATATATATATATATATATATGTATATATACGTATATATATATATATATATGTATAATTATATATATATATATATATATATATATATATATGTATATATATATATATATATATATATATATATATATATATATATATGTATGTATATATATGTATATATATACATATATGTATATATATATATATATATATATATGTATATATATATATATATATATATATATATATGTATATATTTAAATATATATATATATATATATATATATATATATATATATATATATATATATATATATATATATATATATATATATATAACTTTCTGATCACGTTCAGTGACATTGCCAAACGTATAACTACTCGGTCTCTCCCGTTCCTCATTGGGGATGGAGAGGAGTATGCCTAGCCATGGTGAGAGGAGAGTACGGGCACATATATATCTATCTAAATATTTAGCCGTAATTTTGAAGGGTCGCGTACATTAGTAACTAAAAATGCACGGAAATGTATCAATCTCCATATGCTTGACAAAGAAATGTGTTATCACTGTAAGTTCTGGGGCATTAGATGATCAGCAAAAAAAATACCTTTCTGTAAAAGGAACATAATAATCACACTCTTAAAATAAAGATTACGAAAGGTCTGGTAATTAGGAATGTGAAAACATTAATGACTAAGTAACATGTGATTGCAATTGTCTTTTCTATACAACTCTCCTTGTTCTTATATCAATGTCCACTTAATCCTTAAGGTTATCAAGAACTATAATTCCATGACCAAAGATATATATATATATATATATATATATATATATATATATATGTATATATATATATATATATATATATATGTATATATATATATATATATATATATATATATATATATATATATATATATATATATATATATACGCGCGCGAAACTTCCTGAATCCTTTGTAATTTCAGTTGGCAGTCTAATTTACCACCGACAAGAGTTCCTAGAAGACAGAGTTTGTAGTTTTGAGAACAAAGCCCTCAAAAGAATATTGGGAGTTAAATGGCTGTTATTATCATCATCATTACTTGCTAAGCTACAACCCTAGTTGGAAAAGCAAGATACTATAAGGCCAAGGGCTCCAACAGGGAGGAAAGAAAATAAGGAAATAAATAAATGATATAAGTGAAGAAAAATTTAATTGAAATATTTTAAAAACATTAATAGCATCAAAACAGATATTTCATATATAAACTATAAAAGGATTTATGTAAGCCTGTTCAACATGAAAAAATTTGCTGCAACCTTGAACTTTTGAAGTCCTACTGATTCAACTATCTGATAAGGAAGATCATTCCATAAATGCAGAATTATTTACTTTATTCCTCTAACCCCTTTCAGCAGACAGGCATCAAGAATTCATAGATTATATTATTTTTCATATGAGAGAGAGAGAGAGAGAGAGAGAGAGAGAGAGAGAGAGAGAGAGAGAGAGAGAGAGAGAGAGAGAGAGAGAGAGAGAGAGAGACAGAATTCCAAATTGTCTATCCCGATTTTTCACTTTAGGATATTTGGTTCCGCTAGCCTTTGTATCACAGTTGGAACGTCCACGTTTCTATATCGGTAAAATTCCAGAGAAATCTTCCTGGAAAAGATTTGCAGAGGTCTACTATCAAAATGATTTCGTTCTTCAACGATAATTACAAATGGATAGTTTACCGACTCTTTGCAATTCAAAATGCGCTCTCAAAAAGCATTTAATACAAAACAACAATTTTTTAAGTGGATCCTAAATTATTACTCTTCCGACGTTAATATCGTTCACATTTCAAATACGAAAACCACACGGAAAAAGCAACAATATATTGAAATAATTTTTCTTCCAGTTCATTTGACTGAACATACAGAAATGATGAGTCAAATTTTTAATTGAATCTAACATCTAACCCAAATTCTGAATACATTTGCATGTTGATTTTGGGTTGAGAAAAAAAAATTATCAGGAAAAAGGAGATGTCCACTGAGCTCTTAAAATTCCAAATCACCTTTTCCAGCAGAGATGAAATAAAATGATTGTGCATTTAATAAGTTCTATTGGGTGTGTGTGTGTTTGTGTGTTGCGTGTAAGATTAAATCTGTTTCAACTGACAGATGGCGGGCGGAGAAAAATAATAACAATAATTAGTAATATTAATTACCCAAAAACATTTACTCCCTATACACACACACACACATATATCCATTACATAAATATACATATATATATATATATATATATATATATATATATATATATATATATATTACATACACAAACACACAGCAAATGAAGCCGTTTCTTTTCCACACTAGGAAAAAGGCCTCAGACATGTCTTTATTCATACCTGGATGTTTGGCCACCTTTCATCACCATTGTGGATTGGAGATGGTTGGAGACTTTTGTGTGATTGCTCACAGTAAACGAAATTAGTATAGGTGACACTGACGAACACAGCTTTGCTGATCATTGCGATACAAAAACCCTTTCATCCCGTTTTCTATCCCCATTCACAAAGTGTGATTATATATCCTTACATATATATATATATATATATATATATATATATATATATATATATATATATATATATATAATGAAACACATACACATATAAGTATGTGTATATTATCATAAATGAAAATATGAATATATATATATATATATATATATATATATATATATATATATATATATATATATATATATATATATATAATGAAACACATACACATATAAGTATGTGTATATTATCATAAATAAAAAAAAAATATATATATATATATATATACATATATATATATATATATATATATATATATATATATATATATATATATATATAAATAGTGTGTGTGTGTGTTTGTGCGTGTTTAAAATATACTTTTGATGTCTATTTGCTATTAACAATAGGAAATAGATAGCAAAAATATCTATTTAGAATATAATCAATTATTCATATATAACACATATAGCCGTTTCTAGTTTACTGCAGGAAAAAGGTATCAGAGATGTCATTATTCCTGTCTGGAACTTGTCTAAAGAGAGAGATATATTATCATCACTTATATGATTGTTGATAAGAAGACATTTGTATTTAGGAACAGCAAGTCCTGACGGAATAATTTAGACCCACTCTTAGTAAAAATCATGTTTTTATCTCCAGAGAGAGAGAGAGAGAGAGAGAGAGAGAGAGAGAGAGAGAGAGAGAGAGAGAGAGAGAGAGAGAGAGAGAGACCCTTTATCGGGAGTTTTATCACATGATCATATTTAAAGATTTATTAGGTTGCCTAGCGTCGCAACTACAAAGGTCATTGACACTAGGTGGCGTCATAACTGCCAGGGTCACTGACGCCTCAAGGTAGAATGAAACGCAGTAAAAGAGTATTTAATCATCATATCATATCCCTGAAGATGGAGAGGAATTTGGAACGTTCAACTCAGAATAATTTTCTCAACTCAAAATTTCTGATATTATTATGTAAAATTATATGAAATTAGACATCACTGAATTTTTATACGCTTATTTTTGGAATAAGAATTACTTTCACAATAAGAAAGCAAAAATATTTTTCTAAATGATTCCCAATTGTAATGTTAATAAATATTTAACTGGATGAAGTTGAAAATCTTTTTTTCTTTACATTTCTCTAATTCCGCCTCAAAGTCTCCGGACGAGTTCTTCAAGATTTCCTTTGGAACTCTGGAAGAAATGCGCTCAGAATTGATTGATACAAGACTTCCTTCACTACTTTGAACGTTTAATTTCGGGAAAAGGAAAACCATAAACCGTCCTTTTCCAGCCATCCAGACGCGGCCCGATAGCAGTGTAAGGTTAAACCGTCCTTTTCCAGCCATCCAGACGCGGCCCGATAGCAGTCTAAGGTTAAACCGTCCTTTTCCAGCCATCCAGACGCGGCCCGATAGCAGTCTAAGGTTTTAGGATACACGCTCCCCTTGGAGCCTTTAAGGTCCAGTGCCCAAGAGAGCGCAGGAGGGCTTCTGTAAAATCTAAGTGACTTATTTCGTATGCAAGGATAAGACACCCAAACAAGAGTTTTCCACTTGAGGTTCGGCGTAACATCCCCTAAGGAATAACTAAACCTCAGGTCATACATATTCTGAGGCGGATGTCTGCTTTGATCTTTCGTTTGGCAGCGCGAGGTCTCTTGGTGACATCCTCTTGTTTCTTCTCGACGCGAATGTTTGGCATCGGGCAGAACGGAGCAGATTCAGTTTAACCTAATGCCTTCTAACGCCCTTCAAGTTTCAAATCGTTAACCCCCCTTATATAATAAAGACTAAGTGCCTGGTTATAATGTATATATATATATATATATATATATATATATATATATATATATATATATATATATGTGTGTGTGTGTGTGTGTGTGTGTGTGTGTGTAATTTCTTTCCGATAACGATTAGCGGCATTGCCAGGCGTATAACTACTCAGTCTCTCTCGTTCCTGGGTGGAGAGGAGAGGAGTAGGCATACCCTGGTGAGAAGAGATCTGCACGTGCACATGTATATCTAGATAAATATTTAGCCGTCATTTTGAAGGATCGCGAACACTAGTAGCTAAAAATGGGCGGAAATGTATCACTCCTCATATGCTTAACCAAAAAAGGTGTTATCACTGTAAATTTAGGGCATTGGATGAAGGGCAATATATAGTCATCTGTAAAGGGACTTTAATGTATCACAAATTCACAATCTTAAATTTAAGATTACGAAAGATCTGGTAATTAGGAATGTTCTTATATCAATGTCCACTTAATCCTTAAGATTATTAAGAACTAAAAGGCCGTTCTCGAATTCAACGAATCCTTCGTCGAGTTTCAAAAAACGCTCGAAAATGCAATTCCAACCCCCCCCCCCAAAGTAATTTATCTGCAAATCAAAACTTATCTCTCCTTTATAATACACAGCAAGAGTCTGGTCATATATATATATATATATATATATATATATATATATATATATATATATATATATATGTACATATATATACATATACTGTGTATATATATAAATACATACATACATATATATATATATATATATATATGTATATATATATGTATATTATTTATATACATACATATATATACATGCATATATATGTGTATATATATATACATATTTATATATATATATATATATATTTATATATATATATATATATATATATATATATATATATATATATATATATATATGCTATATATAACTTTCCTGTCACGCGAGTGGTATTGCCAGACTTATAACTACTCGGTCTCTCCCCCATGCCTACAATAAATGGCGGAAAAAGAGAAATCTCTTGAATTTTTATTAATGTGCCTACTATGAAAAACTGAAAAAGAAAACTTTCTTAAATTCCTATTCATGTGCTTAAAAATAAAGGAATGAAAATCATATAATATAATTTACCAATTCTTCCAGGCCATATGTTCAATTCTTCAGTTAACGAAGAGAAAGCGCGAAGGCCTTCCAGACGCAATGCCTGATATGCATCACCAGGGCAATACAGGGGCCCAGGGGCAGTGTAGGAAAACAAGAGCACAAAATAAAATCGACAACAAGAAATGTTGAGCACAAAATTTCCTGTATATACAATATCGCTTGAAAAATAATGCTTCTGTTATAATGAAGATACAACTATATTACAATAGATAATACTGGCAGTAGTATATTTTAGACTCTAAATGAACGTCACTGACTATGTCTTAATCACGTGCAAAACCTTCCTCGGTTTGTGGTCGCTATTCATCACCTAACTATAACGACGTACTGCTAATGAGCATTTCTCTTATCATGACAAGTTGAGGAATAATGCGAAACTTTTTATCTTTACTTGGCAATTTATATAATGGAAAAATATTCCTGCCTGTTTAATTCTTTAATCAAATCCACAGCATTTTTCTTTCAATACGTAGCTTAATGGTGCTTTTGTTTACGAAAAACATGATCTACTACATTTTGGTTTCATCTCCCTTCAACCTGTTTGCACAGTTACTTTGAGCACACATTCGCGTTGGAGTATACATATGAACAAACAGAAACAAGTATGTTGCTTGGATAAGATTTCCAAAGCAAATTAAAAAAGCGTTAGCAACTTTTCAAGTCTTTCAGTTGCATGAGAAAAGCAGAAAAAATATTCGCCAGAAATGAAGCGACCATTTAAAATAATATGTTATTATAGAGTAATTTGAAAATGGAGAGAAAAATATTGTGCAAGTGAGAGGGAGATGCGTATGGGTCTTTGTACATATCTAAATAGCTAAATATTTAGCAGTAATTTTTGAAGGGTTGCGTACACTAGTAGAGAATGATATATAAACGTGTTTTCTCTATAAGATGCATGATTATTCAAATTTACAGATTTTACAAATACTCAATCAAAAAACTAGTGAGAAAAATCCCTAGTTTCCACTGTCTTCCAACAAACCCCAATAAACATAATAATAATAATAATAATAATAATAATAATAATAATAATAATAATAATAATAATAATAATCGTACAAACTAAATAAAATCTACATTATTCCATCATCTTCCCACGGATAATAATGATTCACAATTTAATGTTAAATTTATAAAGAACACAAAAAAACTTTGTTGAAATAAATTATACACGTAATTTTAGCTTTTCTTTGCCTACTCCTCCAAGGCTGCTGTCATCTCAGATATGGGAATCCTTTCGGGAACCATTTCAGCTTTTTGTTGTTAGGGTCTTTGGTCCAGCGAAATGAGATCTATTGTTCCAAAGATACGTCTGTTTTCTTCTTGCAAACGGGGTTTACTTATCTGGATGAATCTCTCCATGACTTATGGGTCATTGTGTATCTGATCGTCTGGTAGAACTGTAAAATCTTTCCCTGACTGAATAATAAAAATGGTAATAGCGAGAACTATCTTACAGTAGTTATTACAAATAGGTATAATGGTAACTTCCTTACATAAGTTATTTAACATTAACGACTCTACAATATCTTTCAAACAAAGAGGTAAAGACAAAGGTATAAACGAACACACACACACACACACTATATATATATGTATATATATATATATATATATATATATATATATATATATATATATATATATATATATATATATATATATATATATATATATATATATATAGTTTGTTTAGAGAGAGAGAGAGAGAGAGAGAGAGAGAGAGAGAGAGAGAGAGAGAGAGAGAGAGAGAGAGAGAGAGAGAGCAATGATAGTTGTCAAAGACCACACAATATCCAAGAGTCTAGTGGGAAATGTATTTGCTTTGGTCTCCTGTTACGTCATCAATCCACTCTGAGCCAAAAACTAAACAGTACAAGATAATGAAAGTCTACTATATTAGGTTACAAAGTTAGCACAATGGTATCATATATATATATATATATATATATATATATATATATATATATATATATATATATATGTATATAGTATATATATATATATATATATATATATATATATATATATATATATATATATATATATATATATATATTACAGTATATACATGCACGCGCACGAATGAGTATAATTACATGACATACCAACATACCACGCAAATATATATCACATAAATAATTATCACTTAGTGAATTTGTCATTAGAATATGCTTAAATAGTTCCATGTTTCCCAGGAATCGTGTCCAGACTTTCCTTCGTAAAATCAAATAAACACGATTTGTAATTCTAATTAAAAGGAAGGACACTTTTTCTCATTTCCAAAAACACCAGACAAAGTTATCAAGAACACTTTCATCTTTAGAGATCTTCCATAAACACATCAGAGATCTGAATAGGAAGAGAGTCGTAGTTTTCATCAGTTCTTGAAATATATTATAAGAATGAGATAAAGAAAACATACATGTAATATTCCTAAATTATAAAAATTAAAAACTGTCATTTTTTCCCGCAGTACCGCTGATCGGTCCACATCCCCAAAAGCATTCCCCGGCTTCATACTAACTTCAGTCGCTATTTCTTAAAGAAAGTTTATGTACAATACAAAATCACCTCACAGCATACTGTACAACTGGCATTACTAATAATTTATCTTATCCATCTACAACGAACGTTTAATTTAGAGTAATATCCTGTATACAATTCTCCACCACTTCCGTTTTATATACATATGATTACCACCCCAGCCCCTTTCCACCCAAGCTAGGACCAGGGAGAGCCAGGCAATGGCTGCTGATAACTCAGT
Organism: Palaemon carinicauda; assembly: GCF_036898095.1. NCBI lineage: Eukaryota > Metazoa > Arthropoda > Malacostraca > Decapoda > Palaemonidae > Palaemon > Palaemon carinicauda. The sequence goes on from NC_090763.1 coordinate 33,222,154, forward strand.
AGGTACATCTAGGCTCCACCAATCCCCTCCATCCCTAGCTCCCAAGTACGGTGAGGTTGCAGACACTGCAAGAAACTATCAACCTGGATCAGAACTCGAATCCCGTTCGGTATATCACAAGACAGGGACGGTTCCAATAGCCCACAAGTTGTTTCTTTGTGTGTATATTGTCATTCAAATTCTATGTTGTTTACCTTCCGAGTTGAACTTTGAAGAGAGTCTTTTAGGAGATAAATCATTCTGTTTCATCAGGGAGAGGTGTCGCTCACTGTCAAAAGTTTCCCAAAGTCTGAGTTTCTATTAACACTTCAGCCAGCTCCCACCCGGTGAGGGGATCTCTCTCTCTCTCTCTCTCTCTCTCTCTCTCTCTCTCTCTCTCTCTCTCTCTCTCTCTCTTTAGTTTTTCATAAATTCTCACCAACTATTAGTGAGAACTTTCAACAACCAATAAATGAAATAACAGCACACTGATGTGGTTTTAATTTCTTTAAAAGTATTATTACTAATTTCAACCTTAACATTAATTTTAGCCTTAAGAATGATTCCGTGAGAAATCTCTCTTCTTCTAATTTAACCTTCACAAGTAATGAGTTTTCTCTGTTCTTTCCCCTCTCGCCTGTTGGTTGTTCGCCCTTCATTATGTTGTCATTAACGTAAAAGCACAATGAATGGCACTAACTACACCAAGATACACTTGCCGTAAATACCATAAGATCGTTTTGTACTTAACTTTTACCATTCACTTGCCCTTCCCTCTCTCATTCATCCTTCATCCACATGTTATTTTCAATTGCTACATTTTTATCACTAAATGATCACATTATTAAACTAGAAATATTAAAAAAAACTTACATGATATTTTTCTTCCAAAAGGTTTCACAAACAACATTTAGGGACAACACAAGACCTTTGTATCATATTCCCTTTCTAACTTGCTACCTACGAGCTACCAACGTAAGAGCCCGTGTTTTACATAAGGTAGAGCAAGGAGGAAACTGAATACTTTCTTGTTCTCTAAGTGCTTCGATGGTGTCGATTTAACAATAAACGAGCAATATGCGGTGTGAAATATTGAATGCTTTCGATCGAACATGATTAAATGACCCAACGCAAAAAAGAAATAAAGTCTTTATACCGTAAATCTAATGAAATTTATCCAAGAAGCTGCCTACCTATCCCATTTCATTGATAAATAAAATTTCACCATTAAATTTTCCTATGAAATTTACAATTACCTCAAAGCAATAGAAAAAACTAAACAAACAACTTAGACACATAAATTCTGAAAATTAGAAACCTCTAACAAGCGGTGTTTTTGAGACACAAAATATCAAAATATGGTCTTTGACATTCACAAACAGTCAATTAAAAAATCACTCAGTAAAGTAACATCAAGCCTCCGCGGTACCTAAGTAAAAAGTTTATTTAAATCAAGAAAAAAATGAAGATTCAAGGAAAACAACCACACTACAAAAGTTAAAGATCCGTGATTTTAGTAGGTCGCTACTTTGGCTGACTGCTCAGGCTTTCCTCTTTGTAAGGCTTGCAATGATAATAATCATATTACAATCAACATAATAATAACGATGATATGGAAATATTGTCTATAACGATACTTTTTCACATAGTAAAATTATAAAGTAAAAATTTCTTCATAAATTTCACACCTAAAAGATATTTGAATCAAATTGTACAAAAGCTGACAAAGTAAGAATTAAAGGATAGAACTGAAGAAGGAGTTCGCTCGTAATCTAAACATTGGATTGACATGGCGGGAGATGAACACAAAACTCGTGACATTTGATATCAAGTCAGAAATGAAGGAAAAGGCATTTTAGCTCTTTTATCAACACTCATTCCTATATGCCTTCATTTATCCTACTTCTGACAAAAGCTATTGTCATCGTCAAAGGCTAATAAACTGAATTTTATATATATATATATATATATATATATATATATATATATATATATATATATATATATATATATATATATATATATATATACACAGACACACATATATATATATATATTCCAGGGCGTAACGAAAGGACAAAAAGGCCTGAATACACTCATACATATGTTGTCGTAGTTGTCAGCTCGAAAATAAAAGGGCAAGACACTTATGTTACAAGACAAAGGTTACCTAGAAAGAGAAAAATTTCCTAAGCTGGAATTTAAGAACTTTTTCGAGTTTGTAGACGAGAAAAAGACACAGGTTGTTTGTGAAATGGATCTTGAACAAGGCTATGTTATGCTAAATATCCTCAAGGGCAACAATGGGGTACTTTTATAAAAAGAAAGGAGGTGGTAGGTGAAACATAGGGGATATGATTATAGGTAAGTCAAGGCAATGGGGAACAGTTGATGTTTCAAGTTGATTAAATACTAATTGGAAAAGTGGAGAGAAACTGCAGACGCTGATAAAAGTTTGAAATTGTTTGCATAAGAAAATAAGTCAACGTGAGAGAGTATGGTTAAAAGAGTAAATGAGAACCACGAAGATGTGGTAATGAGAGTAATTGTGCAAATGGTAGAAGAATATTAGTAGCAGATTTATGAAAAAAAGTTTGGTGCAAATATTTCAGGTGATATTACAATACAGAATAGATGAAGAATGGAAGGAAGCTAGATATATATGAAAGGCTGTTAAACTAACTCTCTCTTTGAAAGAACATGGAAATGTTAAAAAGTTAATAAAAAAGATTCACTATTAACATAGAAAACCATGTATAAAAATAGACTTAATAAATAATAACATAAGCAGAATATATGGTAAAAGAGAATTACTGTTGATGAAAGAATGGAATATTGTTTTGAAAAGATTCAGTCAAGTTGAATGATTAGGGGATAATACTGTAGATGAGTGAATAAATTGAACAGTTCTGAATCATTATGAACAACGGGGAAGAAAGCTTACATGGGGGTAAAAAAGATACAAAAAGGACGAATCTATGAATGCAGACCCAAGTGTGTGCATGCAAGATGAGGTTAATGACGAATGTGTGTAAAATGTTTCAACACGATGCTGATGAGCCTTTGTGGAAGAATATAAAGCAACTGATATTAATTTTTTGAATAGGTGGAATACCACATGCAGAGAAATTGGCGTATGGATACACAGTAGGATTGATTTCTGTATTTTTTTCTTTATTTGATGTCACTTCTTCAGAGAAAACAGCATAAAATGGTTAACACACACACACACACACACACTATATATATATATATATATATATATATATATATATATATATATACATATATATATATATATATATATATATTTAAGTACCATAGACATCATTTTTCTACTGATATTCCTTTTCAATAAATCTCTTACGTCATTCATTCTTTACAATTGGATGAATGCTCCCTTCAATTATAATCGTCCATTTCTCGTCTCTTACAAAAATACGTTTAAAAAGCACACAACTCCACTATTACATATAAATCCATTTGCATTTGACATTCACGATGTTACATCAGAGATAATTGATTGGACGATGGAATTAGATTAGTTTCCATTAAAACGATGACATCTGCTAATGAGTGACGTTGCTTATTTATTATAGATAACATGTAAGTATATAACATAAATCGACTCTCACACTTACATTGATTTATTTCGTTTACCAAACAAAAATCTACAATTTAATAAAAATACACCCTTTTCATGATTCCCTTTCACAAAAAATAAATATATGGGAGGTGGGCTAATACCCAAGAAAGGTATCATTGCAGTTCAATATCACTTTTATACATTTTAAGAGTCCTTTTCATTTACATTAATATCATCGAAAGTGTGTGTGTGTGTGTGTGTGTGTGTGTTGTCTGCTATTTGCTCTTTATTATATTGAGAGGATGATAAATTTCCTACTAGCAACAATAAAAGAATCCCGAGCCTCAAATTCCCCCTCCCCCTAAAAAAGTGTTCGCGTCTCCCCCTCAAACGGCCATCCATTTCGCTCGGTCCCATTGAAAAACGCCAAATGCAGCCGAATGGAATCGTAGTCGCAACTTTCCTTCTTTCTTTCCTCTAAAATCAGGAAGCGTTAAACTTGAAGGAGGTCTCCGCCACGGAAGGATTTTCTTCGCTCATTTTCACGAAGTTTCTTTTCTGCTGGGAGACACTCAAACAACTTTTCCTAAGAGGGGTGAAATCAAGTTTCATTTCTTAAAGACATAAACAAATTATATTTTACATTTAAATCTAAAACTCTTTAAGAATCTTCTCAACACATATCACTCCTGAATAATAACGAGTAAGTGCTTGGCTATACACACACACACACACACACACACACACACACACATATATATATATATATATATATATGTATATATATATATATACACACACTTCCGGTCATGCTCAGCGGCATTGCCAGACGTATAACTACTCGGACTCTCAAAATAGAGGTTAAAGAACCTTGGATGCTAAAAGTACAACCCCTCAAAAAAGAGCTCAAACAGCCTCTAATGCCATAGGTAAGGCACCTCAAAATAGAGGTCAAAGAGCCTCTAATGCTAAAAGTATGGCACCTCAAAATAAAGGTCAAAGAGCCTCTAATGCATGAGGTAAGGTTCCTCAAATAGAGGTCAAAGAACCTCTAATGCTAGAAGTATGACACCTCAAATTAGAGGTCAAAGAACTCTTGTGCTAGCGGTAATGCACCTTCAAATAGAGGCCAAAGATCCTCTAGTGCTAGAGGAAAGACACCTTCAAATAAGAGGTCAAAGAGCCTATAAAACTATAGGCTATGGCACTGCCCAAGACTATAGAACAATGGTTTTATTTACAGTGTCCTAGAAGAACTGCTTACCATAGGTAAAGTCTCTTTACTACCCTTGCCAAGAGTGAAGTAACATCTAAACTATTACGGCGCTGTAGTTAACCCCGTGAGCGAAAAAGAATTGTTTGGAAATATTAGTGTGCACAGGTGTATGAGGACAAGGGAGAATGTGCGAAAAAATAAGGTCCAGTAGAGAATGGGGTTCCCCGGCTGTATTGGACCGGAAAAGCAGCCATCAAAGTAAGTAAGTAATGTACCAGTATCTTGAAATATACTAATTTCGATATTCTGCTTCACATTATTCTGGTTAGGAAAATACTTTAAAAATAACAAAGCCTGTTGCTCGGTGTGTATTGTTACACAGAGCGAGATATTTTGTTCCATGGACACTGTTCTTTTTTTTTCCTCTTGTTAATGAGCACTGTTTCTATCCTGGCTTTGTTTCTATCGTGACCCAAAATCCTCTTTGATTCTGATAAGGAGACTCATGGCCTCATGATCACGCCTTTAGATTTTGTATAAATATGGTTATGTATAAGAAAAATGTTGACACGAAGATTCTAATGGTTTCTCTTAATGATTCGTATTCAATGTATAATGAAAATCATTATTATTGCCCCTATCAAAGAAGTTATAAAATCACCTGCCTTTATCTACTTAATTATCTGTTTGTTTGTTAGCAGGATTACGTCAAAACTTCGGGCGGATTTTCACCAAATTTTAATAACGTAAAGGTATTATGCTCAGGAAAAATTCATTAAATTTTGGAGGTGATTCGGATCCAGAACGCGATTCTGGTTGCTATTATTATTCAGTAGATTCATTCACAGTCAACATATGAAAAGGGGGAAGCTTGGTCCGTAGACTTGAGTAAAATTATGACAATCTTCACTGGCGGAGGTCTGGAATCTCTGATTGCTCTTGTTACTTATATCTTTGCTTAAGAAATTATTTCCCAACTAGGAAAAGGCAAAATTTTGTTGAAAAAAAAAACAAGTACTTGACGAGTTGAGCTGAAAATCCAGAAATAGAAATGTTTCGTTCGCGAAAGCGAACTTTGTTCCTTCAAGATACTTTTAAATGGAAACTTCACGGCTCTAATCGTAAATACGAAAGGGACATGGATAGCACCAAAATTAAAATGTCCTCAAATGTAACTTCGCAAAAGGTGGAGGGATAAAAATCGTGACTTTCAAGATCTGATTTACATAATATCAATTGTCTATCTACCTTTTAAATTTTCTTAAGCAAATTATTCAAATACATTTACGGAACAAAGATAGAAGAATCGAGGATAAGATTTCCTAATAGCAAGCTCCGGGGATGATTATAAGGTCGACTGAGATAAGAAATTATCTTTATATAACAAAACGATAAAATCAGTCGGAAGAATATTAGGGACGAAATTCTCTTAGAGGTTCGGAACAGCAGAGAAGATAAACTATTCAGGAAAAGCTGACATTATGTACGATGGCAATTTCATGGAATAACGATTAGGGCAGTGCAAAATCTACTGACTTGATGGGAGGCTCCAAATATGGGGTTAGAGCAAATATTTGTCCCTAGTAAAAGATGTAGATATATATCTTTAGGAAAATAGGTTCTATAATATACTGTACTAGAACGACGTAGTGCGGGTAGATTTTAGACACTTGATAGACTTCAAAAGGAAATTTCCTGAGAGAGAGAGAGAGAGAGAGAGAGAGAGAGAGAGAGAGAGAGAGAGAGAGCATTGATAGTTTTAAATTTATAGCAAAGGAAAGTTTAGGGAACTTGAATATGATTTTTCACTTGCAACTTATTATTCGATAAACCGGTTGAGTGCAAATTACTGTGTCTTGGTCCTCCCATTTTGAACTGGCAATAAACACATCTTTTTCGCTATTTCTTTATATCTTATAATAAAGTGCAGTGGACTTTAGCATATTTCTCTATATCTTCATATTACTTAAGCCTCTCAACTTTTGAAAAACAACCAAGTACTTAATTTCCATCTGAGGTTAGCCAGAGCATACTGGATTTAAGGACGAGTAGTTGCGATCCTTATAGATTAGTACTAAAATCGAACACTGGTCTTTCATATTGATGGCAGAGAGAGAGAGAGAGAGAGAGAGAGAGAGAGAGAGAGAGAGAGGGAGAGAAAGTAACTTATTCACTAGGAAAGTCTTCCTTCAAAGCAATTCATGTTTTATTTAATATTATTTAGACTTTATTTTACGCTAAAGAGAACGAAAATATTAGTTTTCTACCACACATTAAAAAAAAATCACGAAATTAGCCCACTATTATTCTAATACCCATTTTTGGTAATTGGCGTACTGCTTGCGCATCAATGATGATATAATTAAATTTCCATTTCATATTAATAAAGACAATGGTAAAGATAGGACACTCCAAGGCCAATGTAATAACGCATGAGGTCATTTAAATCGAAGGTCCAAAAATTTCAAGTTACATGTCTGAAAGAATCATTATTTTTTATCAGCTTCCCAATCCTTGGCAGAAATAGAGAAAAACAAAAGATGGAGCACTAGAGAAAACCTTATTGACGAAACAGTCAAAAACTAAATTCATGTCATACTAACATAGATTGCATGGAAGATGCATTTTCCCTGTCCATACAAAGTGAACGATTTTCAATACTTTCAAAGTTTTTATTTTGGAAAAAAATGGTGGTTTATTGTCTGACCGTTATTATTCCTATAAGAATAAGTTAGTATGAAATCTCGAGTAAAACAATTATTCAAATATAAGACAATTTCTCTTCCTAGAAAAAGATAAACAACAAATGATTCAGTAACAGAGAATCAATCACACACCTGATTGATTACGCATCGGATTTATCTGCGAATCAACATCTCACGACGTCAAGCTATGGACTGATCATAACCGAACAACATTTAAGATTGGGTCGAAGGAACAGAAAACAACTAAAATTCTTATAGGAAACCAAAACCCACATTTATTATTACCAGAGGTATGATAACCCTACCCCTAAATATTATTGGAAAGCCGATTAAGGAAATTATTGACTAACTAATGTGAAAGTAAAAACAGAAAGCAATAAGCCAGTTTGATACAGTGCCTGAATTAAATACAAACGTTCACAAGCAAACTTGAGAGAGAGAGAGAGAGAGAGAGAGAGAGAGAGAGAGAGAGAGAGAGAGAGAGAAAGAGAGAGAGCTGTATAACAATGAGCTCACATACATTATTTCTCATCTTCCTTTCGCCAAAGACTTACGAATTAAATACTTTCTTGAACTCAGGTTTTTCTTGAAATAGGCCTACGTAACACATGAAGAAATGTATCATAGTCTGTACCATTAGCCCATTCTGTGTAGGTATTAATGCGGTTTATCTTGTGGTTATTTGAAAATATTAGCGAATCCTACTCATTCCGTACACTGAATATTAATGAAATAAGTGTGCAAAGTAAACCAAATCAATAATAATAAAAAAGCACCAAGTAATCCAGGACGTCTGGAGTAAAGTGAACTGTTTTAAGAGAAGCCTTGAACATTTCCGTCATCACATTTGACCCACCTTCAAGTGACAGGTGTTAGTGATGCCTCTCAACGCCAAAGGATATTTTGGAGGAACATTCAGGCCCAAGGATTCCAACCAACTGAATACAATTTTACTTATGATTTAAGAAATCGGTTCAATGTAAAATTCTCATACTATTAACAAGGTAATTCTGGTCTCCCTTATAAAATAAAGAGTAAGTCTCTGTCTATATATATTTGAATAATATATATATATATATATATATGTGTGTGTTGTGTGTGTGTGTGTGTTTGTATGTATGTATGTATGTATGTATGTATGTATGTATTTCCATATTAGTCTTACACAATTATCTGCATTATTAATTTTCAAGTTATAATTATTTTAGATATAAGTAAAATTTCTCATGGGTTCTAAGGAAAAATCTTTGCCTCATCATTGAATTTACGACAAGATATTATACAAATCTTTTTTAAATAATTATATAAAAAATGTGTCATACTGCATACTCGTTTCAAGTATTGCATACAGTGCCGTATTCATTATACATTCTTTATTGGCACAAGAACATTGTCAGCAAACTGTGTGCACAGAGAGAGAGAGAGAGAGAGAGAGAGAGAGAGAGAGAGAGAGAGATATAAATTGGTAATATTGTTAGCGTTATAATTATTAGACGAATCATTTTTTCTTGATTTATCAAAAACCAAATGAAAACGAAAACAAAGAACAATAAACAAAACAATTAAAAGATTCTTCAAACATCTCACATAAACAGTAAACAAGCAACAACACATCACACATCGTTCACACCTTTTCTGAGAAGACTTCGCTTCAACTCCCATCACAAAAAAGGAAACGACAAAACAATCGATCAACGACCTAAATGGAAAAAAAAAAAAAAAAAAAAAAAAACCATTCCTCTTCCCAACATTTCCGAACAAAAGAAGACAATCTTTTTGATGGTGGAGATATTTACATTCCCCCCAAATACCAACACGGACAAATTATTTTTTTGTCTTATTTTATTTTGGTTACGATATCTGACTTTTTTGATTGCTTACCTTTTCAGTAGTATCAAATCATTACATTTTCCAAGATTCCAAAATTTTGTCAAAATCCGAGTACACGTACCCGTTAATAATGTATGAAAACAGAAACGAGAGAAGAAAAAGAGATTATGTAATCCATGACCATCATTTGTGATGCATGAAAGAACAACGTTTAAGCTTATTATTCTTTCGACCAAAATTTCAAATATCTCTTATTTCAAGCATTGGCGAAAAAGGGGAAAGATTTTGAGGTGTGACAAAAATATTAAAAAGCAATTATTGCTTTTAAATGTAAAGAGAACCCGGTAAGAAAAAACATAGTCTATATAACAATCTAAATAGGGATACTTCTATAAAAATCCTTTTTTGACACCAATATCATCAACAGATTATGACACCTTATGGTTTACGAAACTAAATATCAAATCCATTTTGAAATGTTATTAAACAAAGCCTGCCTATGAGGTAATTTCTTCCTGCTTTATCAATCTGAAAACCAAATTGAAGGAGATTAATATTGTGAAAGAATATTTCATACGAACAAATAATACATTCAATAACATAAACAATTCGGTGTAGGCTGTCTATAATCCACGTCAAGAGTTGTTTATGATGAGATTCTTATTGTTTCCATGATGGTATTTCGAAGCAAACTGCATAACTAAGAGTAACACTATCAACAGCATAAACAATGGTAATAACTGTAACTATCTCCGGGTATGTTTTCTTATACAATCTATCTAATAGTCAATTTGAGAGAGAGAGAGAGAGAGAGAGAGAGAGAGAGAGAGAGAGAGAGAGAGCTATTTCCAATTAGGTACGTTTCCTCTCATTAGATTTATGAAAGATATTCAAATAATTTTCACTTTTTTTTTCTGACATGCTTGGGGCGAATGTCAGACATCTTTCTCCTGCTTAATCAAAACCTGAAATTCATTGAACTGAACATAAAAAGGAAGAGACGATACCAGACTTTTCGGAAGAATGTTGCCTACAGAAAATAATAACTATTAAGTCTTCAGATATCAAAAGAATCTCCCGATTCCAATTAATCAAGAATGAGCCAATGCCACAGCTTCCAAGCTTTCTTTTCTTAACCCATTCCATGTGATTTACCATCCTGGTATTAGAAAGTCCCAATGTTTATTCTGCTTTATCAGGATGTCCCAACACTCAACATCATTACCAACATTACTCAAATAATTTTTCCTCAATATCTCCAGGATGTTTTTCTTTTCTAATACTTAACTGTTTACGTATACGTAACAAAATGAATCTTAACAAAGAGCGATTAAATTGCAGGCATTTAAAGATTCAAATAACCGTCAAAAGGACAAACTTTGTAATCCTGAAGCAAAATGTTTTTCTATGATGTGACGAATAGTTTCATATTTTCCGAGGGAAGGAATGGCGGGAGGGTGGAACTTCTTAGGACATCAACAAACTGTTTTTGCAATTTTATGAAAGTTCCCATTAAAGACTAATTGCAACGGATATATAGAATTTAGGCCACGTGGTCCATCGATGAGACTTGGAATGTTTGACAGCAAGGCATCATGATTAGAAATAAGGAAGGTTCGAAGAGGGGCCTAAAGGTTATTAAAAATAATCTTTAATAATATACAAAGGGCACCGCAGCATTCCGCTAATGACTTTAACACTGCATAAAAATATGTACCTACTAAAATATCAGTTCTCAAGAATACATATCTATTCACTGTATAAGAGTGCATCTCTTCCAGTCTCTTATCCTTAGTAAAATACATAAATTAACTGCAAAAATACATGTATCAAACCATTTTTTTTAACAGTACACCAATTAATCTCTCATTTATCTTTTATTTAGTTCATAAAAGACCACAAGCTTTCATTCTATACATGTCCGTATCTACGGACTTACAGATATCCTGCCGAGGGGGATTCAAGTTAAATGATTTTTCCAAGATACAAAAGGGTTGCGAAGCAGAAGCCAATATTACCTGCACAGAAAACTCATTTTGGGTTTTACAGAAACTCTCTAAGGGACGGGGGGGGGGGGGGGTGAAATAGCAGAATGGAAAAATGAAATGGGAATGAAAAACCAACTTTAATTAAGGGAACCTCATATACACAGCAGGTGTAAATTGGAGTATTGAATACAAATAAGATTTAATACATACGATAAACGTGAATATCATGATTAAACAAATGAAAATATAATAAAAACTAGAGGCGCACTCAGTAGCCCGCAGACCTCCGGCGCAGCAGCTTATTTCTCAACCTTTTACTTGACCTTGACCTTTGACCTTAACATATATTGATTGGCGTGGATTTTCGTACTCTCAAATATGAACCAAGTTTGAAGTTCAGTGACAAAGATGTCCAAACTTAAGGCAGATTACGTGACTTGGACATTTTGCTCGACCGTGACTTTGACTTTTGGCCATGAGCTTCCAAAATTTAATAATTTCCAGCTTTTAACATAAAAGATAATCCCAGCAAGTTTCATTACTCTATGAATAAAATTGTGGCCAGGAAGCTGTTCACAAACAAACACGCACGCACTCAAACAGGGGCGAAAACATAACATCCTTCCAACTTCGTTGGCGAAAGTAACAATGCACATTCCACGCCGAGTACATTGGAGGCAATTTGTATCAAGCAAAAACATGAAATAATGTTTGGACTTTCTTACCTAGTACTTTACCATCCATCATCTACGACTGACCTAGTCTTTCAACATTTCCCTTTATAGGAGAGCTGTGTACGTTCGGCCACTTCATCATTACCGCTCATAGTTACCAGAGCAGAAAAATGCATAATAAAAGAAAATGAAGGAGCACTTTCTTTCATATTCAAATGTAAGACCTCACCTTTGCCATCAATCATTTGACCGATCTCAGTTTTCATCATAACTATCATTATTCAAAATAAATGACACATCCCATATCATCCATGAAGTATAGTAGGGTAAGGCAATTTTTGGACAGAGGCAATTTTGGACAAGTAAGGCAAATATTGGACAGATGCAATATCTCTAAAACTATTTATAATTTTCGAAAACTATAATGCTATCAAAAATTGCCCAACCTTCTACTTTATAAATATTAGTATGTCTGGTTTTTAAAGAAGTATTAAGTACCCCTAAAAAAATGTTGAATATGGGAGTCCAATAATTGCCTCGCCTTCATTTTACGTGAAATTACTTTTTCTAAAAAAAAAAAAAAAAAAAAAAAAATAGTGGATGATGCTAAAGGAAGGTATAAAATAAAAAAATAATGAAAAAAAATTGGAATATCTAGTGTCCAATTTTGCCTCGCCTTGAAAAATGGTAAGGCAATTTTTATTATTATTATTATTACTTGCTAAGCTACAATCCTAGTTGGAAAAACAGGATGCTATAAGCCCAGGGCTCCAACAGGGAAAATAGCCCAGAGAGGAAAGAAGACAAGGATCATAAAATTCTAGGATGAGTAACATTAAAATAAATGTTTCCTATACTAACAATAAAAAACTAACAAAACCAGGGGAAGAGAAACATGATAGAACAGCGTGCCCGACTGTACCCTCAAGCAAGAGAACTCTAACCTACGACAGTGGAAGACCATGGTACAGTGGCTATGGCACTACCCAAGACTAGAGAACAATGGTTTGATTTTGGAGTGTCCTTCTCCTAGAAGAGCTGCTTACCATAGCTAAAGAGTCTCTTCTACCCTTAACAAGAGGAAAGTGGCAACTGAACAATTACAGTTCAGTAACCGCTTGGGTGAAGAAGAATTGTTTGGTAATGTCAGTGTTGTCAGGTGTATGAGGATAGAGGGGAATAAGTGAAGAATAGGCCAGACTATTAGCTGTGTGTGTGTAGGCAAAATGGAAAATGAACCGTAATCAGAGAGAAGGATCCAATGAAGTACTGTCTGGCCACTCAAAAGACCCCAAAACTCTCTAGTTGTAGTATCTCAACGGGTGGCTGGTGTCCTGGCCAACCTATTACCTCATTAATCAAACCTGAGCACATATTTATTTTTTACCAAATACATATGTATGTCTTTATACACAAACACTATAAATAAGTTTTCGAACACAAAGAATATATATATATATATATATATATATATATAAATATATATATACACATATATATATATATATATATATAATTCATTTATCTATTTATGAAGAAACGCTTTCTCTTTCCTACAATCTCCAGATCTGAAGAGGAGGACCATGTAATTATAAACCGTGTGTGAATCAGCCCTAATCTATTTTGAGATAAGTTACGGACCTTCCATGACACACAACCTAAGGTCGCACAATCAATTTCTTCGCCATCTTTAGTATACGAATTGATATCTCAGATTATCTGAAATGATATATAAAGCCATAATTTTTTAAACATTTTAGAGAGAACTATGAATTTATATTCGTAGCATTTATGTGTATATTTGGGTATACAAAATATTTTACATTAGAACAAAGAAAAAAAAAACTTTAAAGAAAAAAAAATTCATTACATCTGTAAGTTCCATAAACATACACATTCACTCTTATTTTAATGTGTGTGATCTATGAGCGACACATTATTGACTAAAAATCAATCAAAATTTATCTAATGCTCTTAACAATAGTATATAGTGTAAACTATTATATAACATAAATCCAAATGCTAATGCGTCAGTATGAAAAAAAAAATGGAAAAAAGTACATTAAGAGTTTTACCTACATTATAAATAAAAGATGACTAAAAAAATGACTATGTCTAACACAAAGTTTGAAGATTAATTTGGATACGAAAATATGTACAAATATATTACTGATATTATCCAGTACCTTATCTCCCATATAAACCCGCAAATAACTTTCATTGCATAAATATCCTGAAACTGAAAGTTTTAAAAGTTTCACCAAAATATTTTTATTTTTATTTTTATTTTTCAACAGACTTTCTCTTTGAAATGACCAAAATGGAGGAACATTTACATATAAACCCGAGAGAGAGAGAGAGAGAGAGAGAGAGAGAGAGAGAGAGAGAGAGAGAGAGAGAGAGAGAGAGAGAGAGAGAGAGAGAAAGGACTATTCAAGTATAGCTTAAGACGTTTGTAAGTTGTAAGCTTTATCGCATCTAGTTTTCACTAGCGACGTGAGATTTAGCGCCACCTGTTGCATTTTTCGATTCTGCCATGGTATAAAGTGGCTAATCTTAGTTAAAGACGCAAAGAACAATTGCAACATTAAGCAATATCGGTACAATAGCAAACCCAACCTTTATTCAAATTACTTATGCATATTGCTGCCAATAACAATATTATCTTAGTTCTTTCAACTTACTATTACCATATTAGTTTCTTACAATCTTCCAACACATTTTAACTCAAGTGAAATTAGTTTGCATGATATATGGAAAGTAATTCCGGACTTATAATATTATTGGAAAAAATAAATACATGACACCTAACTCCTTCATCTTCTCTTTATCACAACATAAAATTCCTAAGAATATCCAATGCAGAAAAAAAAAATCTAGATAATTGTTATCCAGAGAATCTGCGTAAGCAACAACCGCTTTGTGAAGAACAACCTTCTTATAAAATCTGCGACGTAAATATTTTATTGAAAATACAACGCATGAAAGATTATCAATGAAAGTATTTTTAGGTTTAACCACATGTCAGTAAATAATAAACACCAATACTTCCATTTGAATTCCCTGAACAATTCCAGTTATAGGAATATTGTCAGAGTAACTATGTCAATATGCTATCAGATATCAAAAGGAATCAAATATGGTTGCACACCTCAAAGTTTTAATAATAATTTCATTTTTGGTCTGTAGCTATAAAATAAATTGCAAAACGAGTTTATTCAGTGCGTGTAGATATATATATATATATATATATATATGTTTATATATATATATATATATATATATAATCGATGCTTTCTTTAATCAATCATGTACCTCCACATCATAAATGTTTCTACTGCAAATCACATAGTAATTAATACTGTTACTTTATATAAAAAAAAACAATAATCAAAATATCCTTTAATTCACAAGAGACCGATATCCACTTATATAGCATATGTAAAATTAATTTTATTCTAGAAATGAATGATGAGTCAGTCTGCTCTAACATTGAAATTAACCTACCTGCTTTATGAAATAAATATTCCTCTGCGCATCTTATATAAAAAACTGATCCCTGTGATTCTATTTCTGGTCCCAAATCAAATCTGCGTCAAAGATGTTCCCAGGTTAATTATTTTCTTCCCTTTCCATCCAACAACAAAAACTTCCTCTCTCCTATTAGCCGTTCTAATTGGGCGTATATACTGAATTAATGGACCTTGGGAAATTATCCCTCAAGCAGAAATTATACAATCTGTATCACGACAAAAAAAAAAAAAAAAAATCTCCAAAGCAATTACCTTTAAAGGGAAGCATAGACCTTCTGCAGTCCATTAAATCAACTTCTAACGAAAGACCAGCGTCAAAGGCCTCTTGTTCTATCTACTCGAATATGGAATTTCATTGCACTAACTTTACCCTTTTTATACCTGCTGGTCTCAAGTCTAAGGATTATATGCCTGTTTTTTATCCACACTTACACACACACACACACACACGCACACACACACACACACACTCACATATATATATATATATATATATGAGAAGAAACTCGTAAAAAAGAGTTGTTGTTGACAATCTTACCGACATAAGAGGCAGTATCGTCGAATGACAAGAGACACCAGACACCTTACCAGCAATAAAAGAGAGTATTAATCAGTTAATACATTAACGCATTATAATGAATAGGTAAAACCTTGCAAAACGAGATTAAAAGCAAATCTAAAAAGAAGTGAAAAAAGAAGAATGGCAGCCGTGGTGAACTTTACAGGGTGATAGTGTGTCACGACTGGGATGATATGAGCACGTGTGAGGATGGATGGTAGGAGGGGCTAAGATGGAGTGAAGAAGAGAATTAGATGGTGAGATAAGGTGAAGGATGATATGGAGAGAAGAGGTTTGGCGGAAGTGGATACCTTTTATGGAAGTCATTGGAGAGGATGCATCAAGCAACCGACCCTTAATGTAAGGATAACGATGGGAAGGAAGATCTGGCCAACATAACACATTAAAATGAGGCGTAATAAGTATTTCTGAAAGTCACCTCCTTACAAAACACCCAGTGAAAACCTTGTAACCAATATTTAAATATCGACTTTTAAACTTGCAGAGAAACGTGAAAGGTTAAAACAGAAATTCAACCAATTCTTTACTTTATAAAGAACTGATAATAGATAATTATCTGATTATAATAAGCAAAATAAAATAAACATTATTCTGCTTAAAGTTTAAGGTTACTTTTAAGCCAATTCACCGTGACAAGTTAAGGCCAATTAAATCTACAACAGGTAAAAAAAGGAAATTGTAATTGGGATACAACATGGCTTGCAATAATAATACAATTTGCATCATATATAAATAAATATATATATACATATACATCCATAAACATGCATATATATATATATATATATAATCATACACTAACATACATACATGTATGCACACACACATTTATATATATATATATATATATATACATATATATATATATATATATATATATACACATAAGATTATATCTCACATAGGGACCGAATGCCTGTATACATACATACATACATACATACACATATGTGTATATATATAAATATAGCCTATACAGTATACATCATTTTAAATCTCACATAGGAACAAACGCCGAACTCTTCAATGTCATAAAATAATAATAACAAACAGTTCATGAAGAACACATCAAATCAGATTATCATCTATCCAATACAGCATTTTCATAGAAGGAACGGTGTGTGTTAATCTGAACAGGTGACATGAGGACGTAATATACCTCGAAATCCCTAGAAGGGACGCAACTCGCCCCCCCCCCCCCCCCACCTTACCCCCTTTCAAATACTACTTAATAACTGCAGCTTTAGGCTCAGCCCTTTTACTACTTCTCCCTGGAAGTTCCAAGACACGACAGTATTTCTCTTATCCATCTTCCCTTCCCCAGCAACATCGCCAAGTCAGTTCTCCTCTTTTTCTCATCCTGGCATTTCTCGGTAAAAACTTATCGACTCTTTGCCTTCCACGTCTTTATTAGTTTTCTCTTTCTGTCTAAATAAAAACGTAACTGTTATTCTCTTTCTGTCAAAATGAAGAATGAAATATTCTTGTCAAATAAAAGATAAAACATTTATTCTTTTTCTTGTACAGACAGAGCGAAAATATTTAATCATTCTCTCATATCCCTGAAGAGTGAGAAGACTTTCTAGAAGTTATAAGAATAAAAATTTCACGCAAATAATAAGGGGAATGTTATACAATATTTTGAGTCAGTAAACATTAATATTATATTTATTAATAGTTTTAATAACAAAATAAGTTTTACTTTAGATAAAAATGATATTGATAATATCTATCAATATTTGCTTTTATAAATTAAAATCAGCGGTACGAAATTCAATGTTAAAAGTAGGGAATTAAGTCTTGTATCAATTACTTCCGAGCGAATTTCTTCCGGAATTTCAAAGGAAATCTTAAAGAACTCGTCTAGAGACTCAAGGCGGATTGAAATGAAATGAGTGTAATGGAAAATAAGATTTTCAACTTGATACAATTAAATAGTCATTAAAATCACAATTGGGAATCATTTAGAAAAATATTTTTTTTTTTACTGTGAAAGAAATTCTAATTAAAAAAAAAAATAGCGTATAAAATTCAATGATGTATAATTTCTTATGAATTTACATAATAATATCAGAAATTTTGAGTTGAAAAATATACTCTGACGTAAGCGTTCCAAAATCCTCTCCGTCTTCAGGGATATATGATGATTAAATACTCTTTTACTGCGTTTCATTCTACCTTGAGGCGTCAGTGACCCCTGGCAGTTATGACGCCGCCTAGTGTCAATGACCTTTGTAGTTGCGACGATAGGCAACCTAATCGATCTTTGAATATGATCATACTAATAAAACCCCTGATATAGGGTTTCTCTCTCTCTCTCTCTCTCTCTCTCTCTCTCTCTCTCTCTCTCTCTCTACCAAAATCTAATGGAAAACGGATGAGATAAATATGACCATTCCCTTAGCGTGGGCCTAATTTAGTCAGTCTGGACTTGCTTTTTCGAAATAAAAATTTCTTCCTATCAACCATCATATAAGTGCTGATAATAAATCTTTCCTTACACAGTACTCTAATGATACACCTTTAATGTTTACTAATATTCAAACAATCAACACTTGGGTTTCAATCAATGTAATTGTGTTATATATACAGTATATATATATATATATATATATGTGTATATATATAATCTGTCCGTTGGAAATGAAGTTTTGGTAAATGGATATCAAATGATTCTTGGAATATTTCAAAAAGAAGTCAAAGACAGAAATTGTTTGTTGAAAGTTTTTCAGGAAGTAATGAATATTACAAGGAAGAGCTTGATAAGTATTCCAGTATTAATTTTGAGGTCAAAAGAAAAGCGAGGAGTGACTGGAGAGAATGTTTATACAGGAAAGCAGATGAGGCTGAAAAAGCCATTAATTTCAGCGAGTGTTTCTCGTGCAAGAACTGCTAATAGAATTAATAATGAATTTTCTAATGGGGCAAAGAAGAAGAAGCATATGCCCATCAAAAAGAGAAATTGATCTATTATAACACCAGAAGATAAAGAAAGGCAAAGCTGCATTGATCACTTTACTGAGGTCAATAATAGGGGATATGAAGGGAATAATATAATTGCTATACCTGAAGTTGAGGAAGACTTTGAATGAATTCAATGTGGTTGAAGTTGAAGTTATTAAAAAACTCAAGCGATGGAAAGCCCCTGGATACGATGGAATAACTGCTGAGATCATATTGGCTGAAAATTAAGCGACTCCCAGTATACCTACAAGATTATTTTGTAGAATGTGGCGTGAAGAAGCAAAACCCGATGGATATATGTGTATATATATATATATATATATATATATAGTGTATATATATACATATACAGAGAGAGAGAGAGAGAGAGAGAGAGAGAGAGAGAGAGGCCCCGGGGGAGGGGGGGGGGGTAGAAGATCTGTCTTCAAAAAAAGAAATGCCCGGTCGCTAGTTACGTTTTTGTAACACCAGAATCAACCTGCTATCTCGAAAGGTCAGAAGGGAGCAGTAGATGTGAGGACTTCACACTCGGAGTGGATAGAAACTATTGACCGCAATAGTACACACACCCACACCCATACACACATATATATATATACATATTATATATATATATATATATATATATATATATATATATTATATATTACCCTAATATCTGAATTCTCTCTATACGTCGAGATCAGAGACCCAAGATTGAATCAACTCAAAGATAATAGCTTCTGGTCGGCCGGGGAATCGAACCCAGATCCGAAAAATTTGCACGTTAGTGACATAACATACAGCCACGAAGGAAGATCTCTAATGCTAGAGGTTAAGTGACTTGAAATAGAGGTACAAGAGCATCTAATGCTAGAATTATGGCTCCTCAAAATAAAGGTGAAAGAGCCTCTAATGGTAAAAGTAGGCCCCCTCAAAATAGAGGTTAAAGATCCTCTGATGCTAGATGTAAGGCTTCTCAAAATAGAAGTAAAATAACCTATAATACTAGACGTAGAGCGCATCAAAATAAGGGTCAAACAACCTCTATTGCAAAAAGAGCAACACCTCGAAATGGAGGTCAAAGAGCCTCTAATTCTAGAGATAAGACACCTCGAAATAGATGTAAAAAACCTTTAATGACCGAAGAATGACAACTCAAAATAGAAGTAAAAAACCTTTAATGATAGCAGAATGACAACTCAAAATAGAGGTCAAAGAGCCTCTAATGCTATACGTCAGGCAACTCAAAATACAGACCAAAGAGCCTCTAATGCTAGAGGTGAGGCACTCCTAAGATAGGTCAAAGAACCTCTAATACTAAAAGTAAGGGCTTAAAATGGAGATCAATGAACGTCTAGTGTTATGAGTGCAGTGTGTCAAAATAGAGGTTAAAGAACCTATAATGCTAGAAGTACAACCCCTCATAAAAGACCTCGAAGAACCTCTAATGCCATAGGTAAGGCACCTCAAAATAGAGGTCAAAGAGTCTCTAATGCTAAAAGTATGGGACTCCAAAAAGATGACACCTCAAAATAGAGGTCAAAGAACCTATAATGCTAGAAGTACAACCCCTCAAAAAAGACCTCGAAGAACCTCTAATGCCATAGGTAAGGCACCTCAAAACAGAGATCAAAGAGTCTCTAATGCTAAAAGTATGGGACTCCAAAAAGATGACACATCAAAATAGAGGTAAAAAACTCTTGTGCTAGCGGTAATGCACCTTCAAATAGACGCCAAAGATCCTCTAGTGCTAGAGAAAAGACACCTTCAAATAGAGGTCATGGAGACTGTAAAACTATAGGCTATAGCACTACCCAAGATTATAGAACAATGGGTTTTATTTGCAGTGTCCTTCAGGAAGAACTGCTTACCATAGGTAAAGTCTCTCTTCTACCCTTACCAAGAGTGAAGTAGCCACGGAACTATTACGGCGCTGTAGTTAACCCCGTGAGCGAAAAAGAATTGTTTGGAAATCTCAGTGTACAAAGGTGTATGAGGACAAGGAGGAATGTGCACAAAATAGGCCTGACTTCGGAATATTTGTATACAAAGAAAAAATAAGAAATAACCAGAGTGAAGGAACCAGTGTAGTACTGTGTGGCCATGTCAAAGGACTGAATAACTCTCTAGCAGTAGTATCTCAATGGTGGCTGGTGCCCTGGAAAACGTACTATCTACTACGTATGATCAGCGCACAAGCCCTTTCTCAACCCAAACTAAAACCGGGGAGGGCCAGTCAGTGGCTATTGATGAATCAGCAGGTAGACCTAGAGGAGGCTTCCCCAA
>NC_090763.1:33245976-33270976 GCF_036898095.1 Palaemon carinicauda
AATTGTTATAAAACATTTTGATTCAGTAGATATTAATATTATATTTGTCAAAAGTTTTAATAACAAAATGCGTTTTACTTTAGATAAAAATAATAGTTTTATCTATAATATTTGTTTCTATAAATTGAATTCTGTTGCACGAAATTATGTTCAGAGTAGGAAAAAGAAGTCTTGTGTCAACCACTTCCGAGCGAATTTCTTCCGGAATTCCAAAGGAAATCTTGAACTCGTCCGGAGACCTGACGCTGAATTGAAAAACGAGGTTTTCAACTTGATACAATTAACTACCCAATAAAATAACAATTAGATATTATTTAGAAAAAATATCTTTACTTTTTATTGCAAAAATAATTCTAATTCCTATAATGGACGTTTATAAATTCAATGATTCAAAATTTCTTATAAATTTACATAATGACCTCAGAAATTTTAAGTTGAAAAAATTATTCTGACATGAACGTTCCAAAATCCTCTCCGTCTGGTCAGTATTCGCTTAGACTCGGTGCTGTGAACAACTCCCTTGGATTATAATCATCGTAACCTACCGAAAATTTCATAGTGATTCCCGTAGAGTTCAACCATGTCCGTTACCATTCTTGGTAATTGGGCATGGTCTCTCTATGGAGAGGTGCGCCATTGCAAGTCCCTTTATCATGGGGAATGCAACTGTACCCAATGCAACCAGTACAAACATAGAAGAATTGAGCTATTTACCTTGCCTGGAATCACCTCTGCACATATTCAAGACCGCTCAGCTCCCTACCACAACATCAGATGTAGTTGCAATTCTTGTAATATTGCATCCCAAATGATCCTAGCATATTATCAACAACAGAGCGAACGTTCTGCATCTAATTACGACTCTGATTCTGAAGAAGAGTGCCCTGAACAATCTTCAACAGCTCCCATGGATTCCTCATCATTTATGTCACCTTCACAGACAGCACCTGTTGCAGCCTACCTTCCTTCTCCAGCACCGTCCTCCTCCACTGCCATGGAGGTAGTGCCTCAGGGGGCACAACCATCGAACTGCAACTGGATGTCTGTTCTTGGAGATGCACTACAGCATGTTTTGGTCACTATCCAAAATTCACCTGCTACCAAGGAAGCCTATGCTGAGTTTATCAACCGGCCACCTACCCAGGAAGTCATTGCTGAAGTTGTCAGCCCTCCACCTACACAAGAAGACGTTGCTGAAGTTGTCAGCCCTCCACCTACACAAGAAGATATTGCTGAAGTTGTCAGCTTTTCACCTACCCAAGAAGACATTGCTGAAGTTGTCAGCTCTCCCCTTACCCAGGAAGATATTACTGAAGTTGTCAGCTCTCCACCTACCCAGGAAAACATTGCTGAAGTCGTCAGCTCTCCACCTACCCAGCAAGAATCTCAGTTACCTCTTCCAAAGTTTAGACTCTCCAACAATTCCACATCCTATGCAGCAGTTACTGCCATGGCTGTCAAACCTGGCATTAAACTCTCAGCTAGACCAAATCGTAAGGGTGACTTAATCATCACTCCCAAAGATTTGGAAACCGCCAAGCACCTTCAAGAAGTCCCAGATCTTACTCTTCTAGACCCTGCCTTAAACAGAAGAAAGGCAATCATTTCAAGATATCCTACTACTATGCCAATCTCCATTGTTACATCCTGCAGCAATATAGAAACAGCTGACCGCTGCACAACTCGTGAAAACGTCCCTGTCAGGAGGCTTTTAGCCACCTTCATAGGTCCTGTGCCTTCATCACTGGATCTTGGAGTATGGGGGACGTTTCCAATTCAAGAGTACACACCTGAGCCTCTTCGCTGCTACCACTGTCAACGCTATGGCCATCACAAGGAGGACTGTAAAAGCCCTGCTTTCTGTGGTGTTTGTAGCCAACGCCACAACACTGAAATATGTATCCAGGCCCACAAGAATGGACAAGAAACTCGCCCAAAGTGCCGAAATTGTTCCAAACCACATCATGCCTGGAACAAGCGGTGCCCTGAACGCCTTAGGAGAATTGCCGCAATGAAGGGCTCCAGTTCTCCTAAAAACAACAAACCAGTTTCACCTCAAAAACCTAAGGGACAACGACCTCCTCGCCAAAGAAGACAACGACAGCCTACCACTGCTCCAGCTTCTGCATCTGCAAAGCAAAACCAGGCACCCACTGTTCCTGTATCTTCACCTGCAATTTCATTGCAAGCAGCTTCAACTTCACAACCTGCAACCTCCCCTCCTCAACCTACATCCTTGACTCAACAAATTGAGTCACTCACCTTATCTGAACTTGTTTCCATTGCCATCCACATCCTTACCAAAATCCTATCCTTAACCTCTAACCCCTCACAGTCCCCTGCTATCCTTACTAACCTTTAATCCAGGTCCAGAGAGGGGATATAGCTTTTAGCTTAAAACCCTCATATGCATCCTTTTTATCCCTCAATCCATCCTGTTTTAATCCAAAATCCTAGAAGGAGAATAGTTATTGCGGGGCTGTCTTCCTCATAAGGAAACAGCTCCTGCTTTTCCTATCTCCTTTATCCTTTTTTTTTTCCTCATATTTCCACATCCATCCATATCCTTAGGGGGCCTTTCTCGTGCCAGCTGACCGAGCGCAGCACAGTTTTGCCCCCTCCCCCCTTTCCATCACAAGAGCAGGAATAAGCTTCTTTGTTTAAACCTACTCCTTTACTCTCCTACTAAAAATTCCTTCACTCCTCTCCCAGTCTCTTTTACTTACTGGGACTTACTACTATCAATACTTTATCCTCTGACTAAAACTTTCTTTCGTGGACCTAAAAGGGAGTCCCCCTTTTCGGGTTACTATCTACCCCTTGTCACGTCTTGTACCATTCCATTCCATTCCATCACTCATTTATCATCCTTACATATCATTTCCTTTACCTATCCCTAACCTGACATTCCTTTTCCTAATTTTACCTAACATTCCTTTTACTAATACAAATTTTACTCCTTGGAGTATACCTTTTTACAAACCCAATCCTCTTACGGGCTGCCCAAAGGCAAGAGCCCGTGTCATGCTATATGCATGGCAATCTACACACACACACACTCTCCGTCTTCAGGGATATGATATGATGCTTAAATACTCTTTTACTGCGTTTCATTCTACCTTGAGGCGTCAGTGACCCTGGCAGTTATGACGCCGCCTATAGTCTATTTTTTATAGCGGTGCATATTTGCACTTACTCAGAGGGGTGCCCTTTTAGCTCGGAAAGGTTCCTGATACCTGATTGGTCTGAAGTATTTTTGTCCGAACACCTTCAATGTTCTCGAATGATTACCAAGTAATGTGAATCAAAATTTATTTATTAACCTATATTTCTCCATCATATATATGTTTTGTCAATAAACAATGTTAAAGAATAAATATATTATAAAGAATCGTCCTGGTGAGTCTAAATTTAATAACACAATCCGCCGAAGTCAACGACAGCAGCTTGTTTTCGGATGCACGCTTTGTAATTTTGTAATTTTTCACATATTTTAACACAAATTGGGATAAATTACACTCAGCATAAGTTAAACATGTTATTATAAACTTTCTTTGAATACCAGAACTTACCAAAAACATGGAATTAATAAAACTTGATATTTGTGAAAACTTATGGGGAGGTAAAAGAACAGCCTGTAGCGGCCTGGCGGGAAAACGATCCCTTCTGGCTCGTAGACGTAGTTTTTTTTTTCTTTCGTAATATAGTTCGGCCTATTCCTTTCAGTTTAATCATTGCTCTTCGTATTATTTTGCTTAGTATTTTCCCACATTCCTGTTCCTCACCTAACATCTATCTATTTTCCCCGATATCCCTTCTTTCATATAGGCCTATGTGATATCCGCACTTCGATTCCTTATGTTTTGTACCTTACGTCAGTAAGTATGTAAATAATAATAACATAAATTTTATGCTGTGTAGCATGTATAACCTATTCTGTAAACCTGATATTAAACATAGTATTTTTTTATTCCCGCCTTTTCACTATTTTAATGAGACTAGCACACGCTTCCCTTCAAGCCATCACTTTCGACAGAGGATAAGAAATAAGGAACCGTAGTGGGGATATCCCATATATGAAAGTAGGGATATCGGGGAAAATAGATAGATATTAGGTGAGGAACAGGAATGTGGGAAAATACTAAGAGAGACAATGCAAGACTATTTAAACTGAATGGAATAGGCCGAACTATATTACGAAAGAAAAAAGAAAACTACGTCTACGAGCCAGAAGGGATCGTTTTCCCCGCCAGGCCGCTACAGGCTGTTCTTTTACCTCCCCATAAGTTTTCACAAATATCAAGTTTTATTAATTCCATGTTTTTGGTAAGTTCTGGTATTCAAAGAAAGTTTATAATAACATGTTTAACTTATGCTGAGTGTAATTTATCCCAATTTGTGTTAAAATATGTGAAAAATTACAAAATTACAAAGCGTGCATCCGAAAACAAGCTGCTGTCGTTGACTTCGGCGGATTGTGTTATTAAATTTAGACTTACCAGGACGATTCTTTATAATATATTTATTCTTTAACATTGTTTATTGACAAAACATATATATGATGGAGAAATATAGGTTAATAAATAAGTTTTGATTCACATTACTTGGTAATCCTTCGAGAATAATGAAGGTGTTCGGACAAAAATACTTCCGACCAATCAGGTATCAGGAACCTTTCCGAGCTAAAAGGGCACCCCTGTGAGTAAGTGCAAATATGCACCGCTATAAAAAATAGAGTATAGTGTCAGCGGCCTTTGTAGTTGCGACGCTAGGCAACCTAATCAATCTTTAAATATGATCGTGTGGATAAGATACCTAAAATGCGGTCTCTCTCTCTCTCTCTCTCTCTCTCTCTCTCTCTCTCTCTCTCTTTCTCTCCCTCTCTCTCTGAAAATCTAATGGAGAAGGTTATTTTTTTTACTCACCTTGGGCCTAAATTAGTCTGTGGGGACTCGTATATGGTGATAATATAAAGGCAATACTTCAGTAATACCCCTTTATTAATTACTATTATTCAAAAAATCATAAGTTTGTGTTCATTCAATAAAATTCTCTTTTATATGTATGTATATATATATGAATTATATTTATATGTATATATATACATATATATATATATATATATATATACATATATATATATATATATATATATATGTGTGTGTGTGTGTGTGTGTGTGATATAATTATTAGTATTTATATACAAAAATAGAGCAGTTTTTAATCTACTGCAGAAAAAAAGCCTCGGACATGTCATCATTTTTGTCTGGAGCTTTTCACCACCACGCTGCCCACCGCAGATTGGCGATCTTATGAGATTTTATCTAATGGCTCATGCCAATTCAAACCAGAAATGGTGACTTTGATTAGTATGGCTTCGACGTTCATATATATATATATATATATATATACATACATATATATGTTCATATATATACTGTATACATATATATATGTATATATACGTGTGTGTGTCTGTGCATATATATATATATATATATACATATATATATATATATATATATATATTTATATATATACTGTATACATATATATATATGTATATATATATATGTGTGTGTCTGTGCATATATATATATATATATATATACATATATATATATGTATATATATATATATATATATAGTTATACACTGAAACACACACATACACACATATATATATATATATATATATACATATATATATATATATATATATAGTTATACAATGAAACATACACATATATATGTATAGGTACTATATATATATATATATATATATATCATTATTTGACAATTTTTTAAGAATTCCAATAGTTTCCTTGTCTAAATTTGTGTTATTATTGAATGGATTAAAAGAATGAAATGAAACAATTAGCCAAACTCCTCAGTGACTGCTTAAAATACCCGAATCCCTTACTCAAGGGATCGTAAAAATCTAAAGTAGAAATGGATGTGTCAAATTTTTCGAACTGTAAAAAGTGCTGAACATAGTTTAAACGTCGAGGGGGAAAAACAAACTTCAAGCCCTTAGCAAGGGCAGATTTTTTAATATCTATTAATACAACATTAGAAAAATTAAATATCATATTATCACTAGACACATTATAATCATCTACATGGCCTAAGCTTTTAGCTTCCTATGTTGGATATGCGATACACTTTGAATTGACTTACAATTGTTATTTTCAATAAGAAACTAACACACACCCACACACATATACATATACAATGTACCGTAAATATCCTAATATATTTCCAATAAAAAATTACAAAACGTTAAGTAATAACCTCAACAGTTTGGTAAAAAAAAAAAAAAAGATATACGCTTTGGAGTTCGAAATAAAAGTAAGCTAACTCAAACGTTGAGCAATAAACTCATTGGAGTCTCACAATGTATACAGTAGATGTGTGTTATCTAAGGTGATTACTGATTCGCGCAATAACATTTGGGTGTATGGTTTACTCACCAAAAGCCAAACTACCATGTAAACCACATCATATGTTGGAAGGCCAAGACTTATTCGTTCCTAGCATAAATTTCCTGAAGTTTCAAAGCCCCAGCTCAACCTCGAAATATAAAAAGTAAATCCAAGACGGTAATAACAGGCACTGGGTAGTTGGTATTGCTATTTAAGTCGCATAAATTTATCAATATGTAACGAATTCGTGAAGGAAAAATGGCACCAATATTATTGAGAGAGAGAGAGAGAGAGAGAGAGAGAGAGAGAGAGAGAGAGAGAAATACACTTACATTTCAGATTCATATCATTGCTAATCAAAAAAAGTACTTGGGCAACATGTTAGGTTACCCAATAATGAATTCCTTCTTAAATATAATAGAGGCATCTATTCTATCTCCTTTTAATCTATACAAAGAGATTGAATACAATAAAAAAAATAATAATTGATGAGTGAAATCAATGCTGAAATTCTTACCATAACATATTCCACTCAAGGTCTGAATTTATCCCCCACCCCAGATTTGAAATTAGTGCCCACAGTGCACCCCATGTAGAGCACTGTCAACATTACTTGAGGGTTTTTGCAGCATTCCTTTGGATCCTTATTTCCACTGGCTTTATATCCTTTTACTTGAGCTCCGTTCTTGCTTCCCTTCTTCCTATTTGCTATCCAAACTCTTAAAACTTTTGCCAGGCCATATAGCTAAATCTATATATCAATCTTTGAACCCATATCTTATATCCCTTATCGAATACATATTTCTCCGTATATATTTGGTTATCGTGAACACCCAAACCACAGAAAATGGCAATCCTATATCTTTTAAGGAGGTATGCAATCCTTATATACATCTCTACCAATAAAATAATTAACAATTTTATTAAAACCTTTTGAAACCTCTGCGTACTAGAAGCTAAGTGGATGTACTGAAAAGTTCAATGTTCGACCAAAAAATCAATGAGTTTCTACGAAAACAGTCACCGTATTTTCACGTATGATCTATCAATAACGCAACATTTAGAGAGCAAATGGAAATTCCCTTTACTGACATTATCAATTTCCCAAAATGGATTAACATAAATTAAAAATAACAATATTCAACTTTTTTTTTTAACTCATATAATACCCAATTTGACTTTATTAAGGAAACACTGAAGATATACAAAACAACACAGAAAACCGAATGGACAAAATAGGAATGAAACAAAATTTACATAAAACTAAAATTAAGGGAGGGGGAGGAAAGATAATATGCCGCCCACTTTGAAAATAAGGTTCTCTTATTTTATAGTATGACGCAAATCCCATACAATCGCTATTTAGTAATTAGTTAAGTAGCACGACTATTTTAATAAAGTGGCGTCTGCTTCACGAAAATAGTATCAGGTTAAGGTTACTAACTAAACAAATAATTCTAAGTGGTCATTTTATGTACTGTATGTGCTCCGTGTAGACACCGAATTACGTTAACTTATTGTAACACAATAATATTATCATTAATGTTACCATTATTATTACTAGCCAAGCTACAACCCCAGTTTAGAAAGCAGAATGTTACAAGTCTAAGGGCTCCAACAGGAAAAGTGGCCCAGTGAGGAAAGGAAATATGGAAATTGCAATTAAACTATATATAATTGATGAATAAGAATAAAAAATATTTTCAAGATCAGTACCAACTATACAATAGATCAGTTATAAACTATAAAACAAGATTTATATCAACCAGCTCAAGTATCAGAATTACACTCTTCGTAATATTTTACTTTATTTTATTAACTGTAATTACGAGTTAAATGCAGAATAATATATTAATAACCTTTTAGTAAACTTTACCGTAAAGTAACGAGATAATTATAAGGTAAAAATTATAAGGCTTGACATTATTTACAACGCCTAAGAGGAAGACTCAATCACTCCATTTAAGTTTGTATGAGAGAGAGAGAGAGAGAGAGAGAGAGAGAGAGAGAGAGAGAGAGAGAGAGGAGTTAGCCTATAATCTGTCTTTTACAAATGTTTCTTAAAACTTGAAGGAAGACAGAGCGTCTTCCTTTAAATCAAATCTCCCTACACATTCTGGTTAGGATAAATATTAGAAAACATTTTTCATTTGCAAAATAAACTCAGAAATTATGCGATGTACTTTCATCTTCGTTAGTTTGTTCAATGGGAAGTTCAGATTCCAATTCCCAATCACGAAAGAGAAAATGAAATAATTCGTTTTCTTACGTTGTAAGTATAATCATGGTTATCTGCAGCAACATAAAGCAAAATAAAAACGTACTTTTTACATGAACCTAAGGTCTATTAATGGACACTACATGACTCAGAATCCATCTGATTCCAACACTAGTAAACAATTTGGGAAAATTTCGTTCTCAGGAAATAAAACTCCTCTGCGTCTTCAGATTCAAAGCATCGGTTAAAGTCAGAACCTAATTTACTCGCTTTTACCTAAGTTTTAATGAGAACAATCAGCTGCTCCAGTTTCTGTAGACATGGAAACAGTGGAGTTGCTCAAGCAAGAGCATCCAAAAGCGGAGCTTTACGATTATATAAAAAATGTATATCTCTCTCTCTCTCTCTCTCTCTCTCTCTCTCTCTCTCTCTCTCTCTCTCCGTATATATCTAAAAATATTCTGCTATAAAATCCATTAACCTTAACATGTTAATTTGCGTGGATTATCATACACACAAATATGAACCAAGTCTGAAGTCTCTGTGACAACAATGTAAAAAATTATCTCTGATTAGATGTATTGGACATTTTGCTTGACTGTGACCTTGACCTTCCAAAATTTAATCACGTATGAAAGTTATCAGTTATCCCATGATTTTAGAAATATTTTGATTTACCCTACAACATAATCCTATCAACTAAAAAAGCATACAAGAAACTGAATGAAAATTGTATATTAAGCATAGACAGGAATGAATGTTAGGAATGAATGTTACCAGGAACATTCATCGAAAATGAAGTAAATCACTGAACATATGAAAATTCTTTTCAATATTAAATTACTGAAAGATTTGCCGACTGACAAGTAACGGAAAGGAAGGTCTATAGATATAAGAGGTCTTCTCAGGCCACCTTAATGCGCAGGTAGCCGGTAGCCGGATGGTGGGAGACGGGTCGGTCAGAGCGATGACGTCATTCAGACTTAACCGTGGCTGAGTAAGCTGTGGAACTTCCATAAGAAAATAAAGGAACCATGCTTTCTGCTTTGTCAGGAAACCAGATAACTCATAATCAATCAATCAACCAACCAAAGGGTGTGAAGGGTACAAAGTGCTCTTACTCCAACCAAGATTCGAACCTATACAGTGACATACACCACCGTGCTATCAAGAGAACTGTGAGGAGATTTGGCTTCTACTGTACATGAAACTCTGGCTCTGTATTTGCAATCAAAATCATCTACTCCTCTCTATAATAGTTAAGTTGTAAGCTAGTGAACCATGGCCAATTATGATATATTAAAAACAATTCGCAAGTAGATTTCAGGACGAAATCAAAATAAAAGAATAAATTCCTAATTTACGTAAGGTTAAAATTTAATCACTGCTAGACGTCATTTAATACTGAAGTAATATTGTAATATTTTTACAGGATTAAACCCAGAAACTCAAACATGGCCCATTTTTTTTTTTTTCAAACATTAACGGTACTATAATATGAATTCTTACTTGACATACAGGAAATCCACTGATAAATTGTCTCAAAAATCATGTAAATCTTTCACTTCTTTGAAAAAAATATCTTAACTTGACGCACATACAAACATACTAACAAAACGCTAGGAAACGCTCCTCGGTGAAACTCTAATAAAATTCTGGCAACCACCGAATTCCGGTTGGGTCTGATTTCCCCCCGATGGAATATCTCCGCACTATTTCCATTACCCATCCAAGGTTTCCTGAAATGAATCTATGCCCGAAATACTTCGGATACCTTTTTCTCCGCACTTGAAAAATGCTAAAAAGGAAATAAAGAAAAAAAATCTGATCAGAAATTTTAAAGATGGGAGACTTTTTTTAAATTTATTCAAAGCGAGTAGAAAGAGCAATCGGAGAATTCAAACCTCGGCCAATGAAGATGGTCAACATTCTAATCAAATCTACGAACCTAAGTTTTCCTTTTTCAGAAGTTGACCGTCAGTGAATCTATTGTAAAATAACAACCATAATAACCAAAATAGCGATATTCATTTAGGTTACGTTGGAAATTGATTGGGCTCTTCCGCAGCATAATACCTATCCATTGTTGAAATTTGGTGAAAATCCGGCAAGAAGTTTGGAAGTGATCCTGGTAACAGATAAATAAATAAATGAACGCAGGTACAAATATAATCTCCTTGGCGGAAGTAAAAATGAGCTCATATAACCAAACTGAATTAGGAACCCCTCAAAAATACTATACCTCAAGATAGTTATTAAATTTACCCATTTGCAAAACCAAATCATTTTGTTTCTTTTAGATACAAACTACAATACTCTTGAAATAAATTACTATTAAATTGCAATGAAGGATTCAAATAAACGCGTAAATCAACATGGCATATAAAACTATATAAATAACACAATAATTGTTAAAAAAAAACTTTTAGTTTGGTTTGTAATTCCATAAAAGCATATATATTAAAATAAAAAATTAAATCAAAAGGTATTTCTTAGCCCCGTTGTGGAAATATCTATGCAGTATAGGCCTAGCAGAATGTTTCCCAGTAAATGTGGGACTACATCAGGGGTCTGCATTGAGCCCTTACCTATTTGATCTGGTCATGGATATAGTAAAACAAGGTATTAGAGATCAGTTTCCTTAGTGCATGCTTTTTGCTGATGATGTTATACTGTGTAGCACTAGGCGAGAGGTAGTAGAAGAGAAACTGGAGGAGTGGAGAAGAGAAATGGAAAATAGAGGATTGAAGATCAGCAGGAAAAAAGACAGAGTATTTGAGATTGAAAAATGGCGAGAATGGGGAAGTTAGTTTACAAGGAGAGAGATTGAAAAGAGTTGAAAATTTCAAGTATTTAGGATCAACAGTTGCAGAGAATGGTGATCTGGGGGGCAGAAATAAACCACAGAATACAAGCAGGATGGAAGAATAGGAAAAAAGTGCGTGGAGTACTATGCGACAGAAAAATATGGGTTAAGTTGAAAGGTAAAGTACACAGGACAGATGTGAGACCGGCAATGATGTATGGAGCGGAGATGTGGGCAATAAAGAAGACAGAAGAGAAGAAACTAATGTGGCAGAGATGAGAATGTTGAGATGAATGTGTGGGGTAACAAGAAGAGATAAGATACGGAATGAGGTAATTAGGGGTACCACAGGAGTTAGAAAATTATCAGATAAGATCCAAGAAAGTAGACTGAGGTGGTATGGTCATGTCATGAGAAGAGATGAACAGTATATTGGGAGGAGAGTGATGGAAATGGAGGTACAGGGAACGAAAAGAAGAGGGAGACCAAAGCGAAGGTGGATGGACTGTATCATGGATGACCTTCGATCAAAGGGATTAACCGGTGATGAGGCGTGGGGCAGAGGTAGATGGAGAGAGATGACCCGATACATCGACCCCACATAGAAGTGGGAAAAGATGTAGACAAAGAAGAAATCGAACCAATGGAGTAAGAATGATTGAATCAAATACGTCTAGCATTCTTTTCAAAACCACTGAACTACATTTCCAAGGACCCTTTGAATCTCACTCCACGGGGCAATTCCCCCAATTTATTACTATCATTATTACTAGTGTACGGGACCCGTCAAAAATGGTGGCTTAAGATTAGATAGATAACCATACACACATATACACACAGATCCAACCCTTCCCACACCTTCCCTCTTTCCTAACTGCTCCCGCTCCGGATAGTCGGATACCCGAGGGACGGAATGAGACATACATTTTCCCATGCTGCTCAGGGTAACAGGAAATAAAAAAAAAGATATATATATATATATATATATATATATATATATATATATATATATATATATATATATATATATAATCCAGACACTTGCTCTTTATCATATGTGGGAGATTATCATTACTAACTAAGATACAACACTAGTTGAAAAAGAAGAATGCAAGAAGCCCAAGGGCTCCACCGGGAAAAATAGCTTAGTTAAGAAAGGAAATAAGCAAATAAATAAACTTATATGAGAGGTAATGAATAACAACCATAAAATATTATAAGACAGGTAACAAAGTTCAAATAAATTTGACATATACATCCTGTGAACAGAGGCATTAAAATATTCACTACAAGTTTAATCTGGCACCAGCCACCCGTTGAGATACTACCGCTAGAGAGTTATGGGGGTCCTTTGACTGGCCAGACAGTACTTCATTGGATCCTTCTCTCTGGTTACGGTTCACTTTCCCTTTGCCTACACATACACTTAAACACTGAATAGTCTGGCCTATTCATTACAGATTCTCCTCTGTCCTCAAACACCTGACAACACTGAGATTACCAAACAATTCTTCTTCTCCCAAGGGGTTACCTACTGCACTGTAATTGTTCAGTGGCTACTTTCCTCTTGGTAAAGGTAGAAGAGACCTCTTGAGCTATGGTAAGCAGCTCTTCTAGGAGAAGGACACCCCAAAATCAAGCCATTGTTCTCTAGGCATGGGTAGTGCTGTAGCCTCTGTACCATGGTCTTCCACTGTCTTAGGTTAGAGTTCTCATGCTTGAGGGTACACTCAGGCACACTGTTCTATCTAGTTTATCTTCCTCTTGTTTTGTTGAAGTTTTTACTTTTTGTTTAGGAAATATTTATTTTAATGTTACTACTCTTAAAATATTTTATTTTTTCTTGTTCCCTTTCCTCACTGGGCTATTTTCCCTTTTTGGACCCCTGGGCTTATAGCATCCTGCTTTTCCAACTAGGGTTCTAGCCTAGCATTTAATTATAATAATAGTAATAATAATAATGATAATAATAATAATATCTTGATATAAGTACTACTTAATTGGGCTTTATCTTGATATAAGTACTGCTCAAGTGGGCTTTATTTTGATATAAGTACTGCTTAAGCGGGGTTAATTTTGATATAAATACTACTTAATGGGGCTTTATCTTGATGTAAGTACTACTTGATTGGGCTTTATCTTGATATAAGTACTGCTTAAATGGCGTTTATTTTTATATAAGTACCACTTAATGGGGCTTTATATTGATATAAGTACTGCTTAAGTGGCGTTTATTTTTATATAAGTACCACTTAATGGGGCTTTATCTTGATATAAATACTACTTAATTGGGCTTTATCTTGATATAAGTACTGCTTAAGTGGGGTTTATTTTGATATAAGTACTGCTTAAGTGGGGTTTATTTTGATATAAGTACTACTTAATGGGGTTTTATCTTGATATAAATACTGTTTAATGATGTTTTTTTCTATATAAGATGTGTGTAATGAGTTATAATACGTAATTAGTTTAAACTACCTGGATACTTTTCCAATGATGTTTATCTACTGTATTATTATATTTTAAGTACAACTTAAATTTCAAAGGTGAATAAGTTGTTTCCTTTTTTAATTAATCTTGTTTTAGGATATTGCAGTTGTACTGCATTTTTGAGACAATAAACCATCATTTTTTCCAAAAAATAAAAACTTTGAAAGTATTGAAAATCGTTCACTTTGTATGGTCAGAGAACATCCATCTTCCATGCAATCTAAGTTAGTATGACATGAATTTAGTTTTTGACTGTTTCGTCAATAAGGTTTTCTCTAGGGCTCCATCTTTGGATTTAATCTATTTCTGCCAAGGATTGGGAAGCTGATAAAATATTATGATTCTTTCAGACATGTAACTTGAAATTTTTGGGCCTTCGATGTAAATGACCTCATGCCTTATTACATTGGCCTTGGGGTGTCCTATCTTTACCATTGTCTTTATTAATATGAAATGGAAATTTATTTATATCATCATTGATGCGCAAACAGTACGCCAATTACCAAAAATGGTTATTAGAATAATAGTGGGGTAATTTCGTGA
Organism: Palaemon carinicauda; assembly: GCF_036898095.1. Classification (NCBI taxonomy): domain Eukaryota; kingdom Metazoa; phylum Arthropoda; class Malacostraca; order Decapoda; family Palaemonidae; genus Palaemon; species Palaemon carinicauda. The sequence continues at coordinate 33,260,459 of NC_090763.1, forward strand.
AATTTTTTTTTGGATATGTGGTAGAAAATTAATGTTTTCGTTCGCTTTAGCGTAAAATAAAGTCAATAGAATATTAAATAAAACATGACTTGCTCTCTAGGAAGACTTTCCTAGCGAATAAGTTACTTTCTCTAGTCTAGCCACCTCCAGACGGTGATAAATGCGCTATGCCATCAATCTGAGAGACCAGTGTTCGATTGTAGTACTGATCTATAAGGATCGAAAATACTCGTCCTTAAATCCAGTATGCTCAGGCTAACCTCAGATGGAAATTAAGTACTTGGTTGTTTTTCAAAAGTTGAGAGGGTCAATTAGGGTGAAGATAAGACAAATAAGCTAAAACCCACATCACTTTATTAAAAGATATAAAAAAAGAAACGAAAAAGATGTGTTTATTGCCCGTTCAAAATGGGAGGGCCATGACACAGTAATTTACACTCAATCGGTTTGTCGAATAATAAGTTGCAAGGAAAAAATCATATTCAAGTTACCTAAACTTTCCTTTGCTGAGGTTGAAATTACCAATGCTCTCTCTCTCTCTCTCTCTCTCTCTCTCTCTCTCTCTCTCTCTCTCTCTCTCTCTCTCTCTCTCTCTCTCTCTCTCTCTCTCTCTCTCAGGAAATTTCCTTTTGAAGTCTATCAAGTGTCTAAAATCTACCCCCACTACGTCGTTCTATGTACAGTATATTATAGAACCTATTTTTCTGTAGATATATATCTACATCTTTTTTCTAGGGACAAATATTTGCTCTAACCCCATATTTAGCCTCCCATCAAGTCAGTAGACTTTGCACTGCCCTAATCGTTTACTCCGTGAAATTGCCATCGTACATTATGTCAGCATTTCCTGAATAGTTTATCTTTTCTGCTGCTTCGAACCTCTAAGAGAATTTCGTCCCTAATATTCCTCTGACTGATTTTATCGTTTTGTTATATAAAGATAATTTCTAATCCCAGTCGACCTTATAATTAGCCCCGGAGCTTGCTATTGGGAAATCTTATCCTTGATTCTTCTATTAAAGCTCTGTAAACGTATTTGAATAATTTGCCTAAGATAGAAAATTCAAATGGTAGATATACAATTGATATTATGTAAATTAGATCTTGAAAGTCACGATTTTTATCCCTCCACCTTTTGCGAAGTTACATTTGAGGACATTTTAATTTTGGTGCTATCCATGTCCCTTTCGTATCTGCGATTAGAGCAGCGAAGTTTCCTTGTTAAGGTATCTTGAAGGAACAAAGTTCGCTTTCGCGAACGAAACATTTCTATTTCTGGATTTTCAGCTCAACTCGTCAAGTACTTGTTTTTTCAACAAAATTTTGCGCGATCTGGATCCGGATCACCTCCAAAATTCAATGGATTCTTCCTGAGCATAATACCTATCAGTTATTAGAATTTGGTGAAAACCCGCCAGAAGTTTTGACGTAATCCTGCTATGAGACAAATAAACAGATAAATGACCAATTAAGTATATAAACGCTGGCCATTTTATAACCTTAGGGGGAAGGCAATAATAAAGATTTTTATTTTGCATTAAATGCGAATCATTAAGAGAAACCATTAGAATTTTCGTGTCAACGTTTTTCATGTACATAAACATATTTATGCCATGAGTCTCCTCGTCAGATTCAAAGAGGATTTTGGGTCACGATAGAAACAAAGCCAGTATAGAAACTATGCACAGTGACGAGATGAAAAAAAGAACAGTATCCATGGAACAAAAGATCTCATTCTGTGTATAATGCACATCGAGCAACAAAAGCTTTTTTTTTTTTTTTTCCTAACTAGAATAATGTGAAGCAGAATATCGAAGTTAGTATATTTCAAGATACTGGTAGTCCGACATTCGTTCGATTTTGATAATTATATAGTAGTATGTTCATTGGTGCTATTGATAAATTAGAATTTTTACGCTATCAATTGAGAGAGAGAGAGAGAGAGAGAGAGAGAGAGAGAGAGAGAGAGAGAGAGAGAGAGAGAGAGAGAGAGAGAGAGAGACATTGGGGAGGAGTGGATATATGTTATTTCTTCTTGTCATTGTCCTTTAATTGAACTTTGAATAGCTTTACTTTTCTGAAATATCATTCTTCTTGTTTCAAAAGAAATCTAATTGTTTATCTCTTATGACTGTTGGTATTCATTGAGTGTGCTTTAGTTAGTAGTGTTTTCTTTGCTGTATTTATTTCAAAAATATTTATTCTTTAGAATATTGAAGAATTAAAATACACGTTTGCAAATTATCTCAGTTAACGTTGTCTTCTGCCGTTATTCAGTAGTTAGTAAACCACATGTATGCAGACACTTCAGTGATAGAAATTAGCTGTAAATTTCATTATATTCTTGTTAACCACGTTGAATTGTTATTATTGATGAGTCCATGAATTTTTTTTTACCAGAATCCAACGCAGACAACATCATATATATATATATATATATATATATATATATATATATATATATATATATATATATATATATATATATATATATATATATATATATATATTCCGAAGATGCAAATATTTAATGTATGACAGTACTTGGCACAGGTCATGTTATCTTTGTATTTCCGATTTTTTTTACACTCATACATACACATTAGACGCACGTGGTTTGTTCTAATATTAATTTTTACTTAATAGAAGTGTTAGATGATTTTTTTCTCGGATTTTTGAGAGAACAGGATTAAAACAATACTGTAAATGTTTGTTCTATTGTTTGATGTCTTTTAAATTTCATTAATTATTGTCAAATGTTTTACATTTGTTATCGTTTTTTCTGACTCATTCCTTTTGATTTTTCTTCTTTATTATGGATTTCATCATCTGTACTTTGTTGGTCTTTTTTGTCTCATTTGTATATTAATTTACATTTCCTTTGTGTTGGTGTTGAAATTTATGGTATTTTGTCCTGCTTGATAGCGCAATGTCACTAGTGGCCCGTTCTCTCTTCATTCATGAGCGGCCTTTAAACCTCCAGATGGGGCCTTTGTTTATCACTTCGAACTTCAAGTCTTCAATAAAAACGATCCATCACATTTTCTTTCTCTTGGTCGAAGTTTAGGTCAAACTTATGTAAAGTTTCAACGAAATTTTTTAACTGAAAAGAAGGAGAAAGTAAACGAGGTTCTCGAACTCTTGCTTTCAACTTATTGACTTTTATACAGTAATGAAATAATGAGTGTAATGCTTATAGATACATTGGTTATTTGGTAACCTTTTTAATTACGCAGATTCATCCACTTGAGAATATATTATGGAAACTTGTAAAGTGGAAATATTTGATATCTTACTGTTCAAGGCAGTTCGTAATTTTTACAAATAACCTATATTCATTTCAACATAATTTGGGTGTTATTTATTCAAGAAGTGATCATGATGAATCTTTTTTAGCATATTGAGTGACTTTTTATATATGAAATTGATCCGGACAATTTGTTCTCTGGCGGTTTTGGAATTATTTTTGAAAAGTTTGGGGAACCTATCGGATGATGCAAGTCGAGTAGAATTGCCATGATATTGCATTAATGAAATGGCGTTAGATTACAAAGGCCAAATTTTCAGCATTCTATTCCTTATCAATGTGTGTGTACATATATATATATATATATATATATATATATATATATATATATATATATATATATATATATATATATATATATATATTTGGTAACAACTATGTAAGTAATTGTTTATAAGGATGGGTAAAGAGAAGAATGGTAAACTAATGATCGGTATAAACTTTAAATAGAAAAAGCTTTGGGACAATAATTAATAACAAGGATAAATCTTACAATATAACCAAATGCCTAAATTCTTGTCTCAAGAGAATCGGTTCTTGAATCATTGGATTAATAATCGAAAAGTTTTTAGATTTTGGGGCCGTTGAAATTTACGAATTCTTCCATTTCGTTCACCTTTTTTCATGATGATTATTCTTCTTTGTAGTATCCATATTTTCATCTCAAATATTGTTTTTAGATGCAAACAATCTAAAAGATTTTTCCTTTCTATAACTACAGAGATTGCTATGTCACTATCTTCGCGAAGAAAGAGTTAAATTAGAAATTTATCGTTTTAATTGAGTTGAATTTCTGGACTTTTTCTTATAACATCTTATAACAACAATAAGACTGAATAATGAAGTGAGTACAACTTTATTATAATATTTCAATATATTACGAAATGCAACTTCAGAAACTCTTCGTATTGCATCATAATTTGAAGTTTGTAGATTCAGCGCCTGATTTTGGATATCTTTCCTATTCATGAATAAGATTTAATATTTAGGTGTTCTCCTTTTCAATAAAAAATCAATCCTTTGACTCGCTAATAAATTCAGTTAGTGTTTGAGCCCCTCATTTTTCTATGTATGACATTGCTCATGTTAAGTAACAGCCATTTTTTATAATTACTCCATTTGATAAAACAAAAAAAAAAAAAAAAACTAACGCCTTGATAAATTTTCTTGACAAATTTTTTTTGGAAAAAAAGACTGCTTATAGATAATGATAAAACTCACTATTTATTTTTGAAAGCGGACGTATGACATGCTCAGTACTTTTTCTAACTTATTTTTATATAAAAAAGATATTATGGAGCTCGTTTATTTTCCAAAGCACCTGGACTGTCACATGGCTTAGGCCAGCGTTTTATCAACTTGAATTAGGCTGTCAACTGACCATGTAATTTGTTCATGATTTATATAAATATTAGGTCAAATCGATTATAAGGGTTAAAGAATTATGGCTTTGAGTAGACTTCGCTTCAGCATTTTGGTGGGGGAATGGGTATTGAAAAAAAAAATTATAGCAGAATTTACATTTCACACTAAAAACGTACAGCAACTGCCCAGTTCCAGACCTCAGTCGTGTCACGCTTCCAGTAATAGGGAAAAGGGATGTCAGTCAATAAGCAATGGCGGGAATAGAATTGGGAGTTCTGACCAAGGCTGGAATCTGTAATCGTGTCATTTTCTGAAGGCATTATTTTTGTCCTTTAGTGGTTAATTGCAATATTATCTTGAGGAACAAATTGATCTCTCGTTGCATATTGTGATAGGTTATAATACCTTGTATATCCATACGCACATGATCCTTTTTATCTAGAAATTCATTAATATTTGCTTTGGAATTGGTTTCTGAAATTTAAAAAGCAGTCAAAAGTTAATCATTATCTTACATATTCATACATGCGTTGTACATAGCCAGACACAACTAAAGTGATTATAATGCATTGGAATTTTACCAAAATATGTGACCAAAACGAACATGAAATGAAGAAAAAAAATATAATTACCGCCTCTAAACTGTTCAGAGAAAATCCCTTGAGGTCTAAAGTTTGAAATTTGAGCGTCTTTCCACCCAGACACCTCACATGAATGACAGATTCGAATCCAATATTATGCTTCTGGGAAGGAGACCTTATTTTGATCTTTCATGTGAAGTAATATCCTCAGCCTTGATTCGTTTTGTGAGATCTGTTAGACCTTTCCTTGTTCCTTATTACCTTTATTTCTGCATTTGTTGGTATTCATAATTCTCTTATGTTTTTGATAAGTTATTGATTCTTTATTATGATTCCTTTTTATGATATTATGTTTTGTATGCAACCTCACCATTCTTATGAGCTAAGGAGGATGGGTTTAGGGGAGCCTTTAGGTCTGCCTGCTGAGTCATCAGTAGCCATTGGCTGGTGCTCCCTGGACCTTGCTTGGGTGGAGAGGTGGCTTGGGTGCTGATCAAATCTTAGACTCTCTGGGGGTGTTGTCCTGCTATGACATTGTCAGTGTCCCTTACCTCTGCCACTCGTGAGGCGTCTTTAAGCCTTTAAATGAGCGATGATATTCAAAAGTAATCAATATTGTGTTTTTACGTATTTTAGTTGCACGAAAATTCAATGAACTGTGTCTTGTGACTCGACAGCTTGTGCCTTGTTATATCTACATAATATTTTTGTACTTCTTTCGTTTAGAAAAATATAGGTATTCCATTTTTAGTATGATAATAGAAATAGGTGGGCTCATTACCTCTGTCAATACTGGTACAAATTGGATTATCGAAAAGATATTTGTAACTACAAAAGATTTTGTTCTTTTCCATCAGGTGAAGTTTTATGATGTTTTAAGACAGGAATAATGTTCTTTTATGGTTATCTTTTGTTGAATAATGAGCTGTCCCCTGCGCAATGGTACCCGATATTCTCTCTCTCTCTCTCTCTCTCTCTCTCTCTCTCTCTCTCTCTCTCTCTCTCTCTCTCTCTCTCTCTCTCTGTCTCTCTCTCTCTGTATATATATATATATATATATATATATATATATATATGTATATATATATATATATACATATATATATATATATATATATATATATATATATATATATATATATATATATATAAATTACATGAACAAAAGTTGTATCCTATCTATTTCCTATTCTCAAGACTCCTTTGAATATTTTTCATCTCAGCCTTGACGCTTAAACAACCTGTGAATTCCGATTTAAACAGTTGGTTATTTCCTTAGAGTGATTATCAAACACAGGAGATATTGGAGCGGCAGACAAGATCCTTCAACGGGTTTTATGCTAATAAAATTTATAGATATATGAAGTATTTTGCTGGAATGATTATGCCATTTATTTGAAGCTCATGCTGTTGTTTTAAAGATATCCGTCTATTTCGTTTATTGAATTCATTTGCGTAATTTCCCACCAATAACGTGGAAAGTGTGGCATGAAGTTTTTCTGGTTTTAGGCCATTTTTCTTTTAATCTAATTGATATTCAATCGAAAAGACCAAGAAGTTATAATAAAATTATAGCACCTTTTAGAATTTATTTTTTGATCCACTTTGAGGTAGTTTAGCTATAAATTTACGAAAAAGGTGTAAATAATGTTGACTTTGGAGAGGAATTTGAATTTACCGGCTAGATAGGCCTTCTTTTTTGTTTAGATAGGATGGGTGGGAGGCTTAAGATTGCATAATATATTTGCAGTTTGCTATACTTATGTAGTAATATATGAACAGTTATCTTTATGATTATCGCAGAAAGGAATTTCATATTAAAAGAGAAAATATATTGTAAAGATGGCTACACCAGGGCACTGGTTGAAGAGAGATGCCAATGAGATGGGTAAGAGAAAACACAGGGAACATCTCGATAAAATTGACGACATCATTTCTGGGAAAACTTCGTGAGAGGAAAATAATGACGGATAATTGGATGGGGAAGGAACGCAGGATAACGGGCTCAGTCGGGGAACCATTAAGGTCATCCAGACAGACAAGGGTAACGAGGAGGAACAAGGAACGAAGTAAATTTTTTGTTTAAAGGTCGCTCATGAATGGTGGAGGCAAGAGACTGACATTGCTCAAGATATTGACCAATATATACATATGATCACCACCCAACCCCCCTCTTCATCAGGTTAGGACCAGGGAGAGGCCAATCATTGGCTGGTGATGACACAAAAAGTATATCTATAGGCTCCCCCAAAACCCCCAACTCCTTACCTCACAAGGAAGGTGAGGTTACAGATTCTTCAAGAAACTATCGAGCTTCAACGAGACTCGAACCCCAGTCTGGCAAATCGTCAGGTAAAGGCTTTTGTGTTTTTGACCAGAATATTTTGTATGTCCGTCCTTAAGTAGTGACTATTTTAATGGAATTCTAATTAGAAAAGGATTAGTTTAAAGAAAAAAGGCTGGGGTCACACCACTTTTCTCTTTTGTTAAATAAGGCTTTATGCTAACAAGAATAGGCATAAGAGAATGTAATACTTTTGCTTTCTACACACTCATTTTAATGTGTTGATTACATTACCTTATGAAGAGTTTTATCAATCTTGTTATTTATTGCTGTATTAATAAAATGAATGGCATGTTTTTAGAAGCTGTGGTACATAATGGTTCAGTGAACATATTAGCATAAATAGCGGTGTAAAATGTTCTCGTATAAGCAATATCTTAGGTCTATAACATGTCTCATCGTCTCAGGATATAGTTAACAGGTAGGTGACTATAACTCAATTGCAGAGAAAAGAATTTATTCATATATATTTTGTAATGGTAAATACCTGTGAGAGGTATGTTATGGATAAGTTTTCGCAGCTTTGAGAGAGAGAAGTATATGTTAGGAATTCAAGAAAAGCTACTTAGAATCATTGCATTATTATCCTGGTCTCTCTCTCTCTCTCTCTCTCTCTCTCTCTCTCTCTCTCTCTCTCTCTCTCTCTATAATCCAAACTTTCAAAACCTTATTCTTACCCTTTTTCTTTAAAAAAAATTTTGAAGCTTCGGTAGCGTCTAATTGCAATTCCTTTGATATTCTAGCATGTAAATATAAGGACCTTAGCTTTGTAGTTGAAATTTTTACACAATCTTGTTTACTTTTAGAATAAATGATTGATTTAGGATAGCTTTTGTCATTTTTTACTGCAAATTAATTGCAAAGTAATCAACCAAATTTTCCTAATTTTTCTCCGCTTTCTGTATCTCAGTACACACTTGCAATTTCATGAATTGATATATCTAATATGATTCATACTACAAATTATCGTAAATGTAGAACGAGATAGTTTATTTGAAAGCGAAGCTTACACTTTATCTGCTTCTTGCATTTTCTGAGATATGAGATAATTGGGAAGGAAGTTGTTGGTGAAATTGATTTTCATGGTTCATTGTTAACTTGAAAGGCAGCTCACGCATTCACATAATGTCGAGAGAAAGGGTCACGTCAGTTGATATAAAGAGATTACTGTGTTATTGGTCTTAATATATTTAATTTTCTTTATTAAATTATAGGGTAATCTCCTTAAATTTGTATTACTTTCCTGATTTGGAGGAAAGTTTCCTAAAAAGGAATGAGTATACAAATGTTGAACGAAAGATTAAAGTGATGAACCGATGCATGTAATTTTCATAAGACAGAAAGCGAACTTTTTTATATGCTAGGGTATTCACATCATTATTCGATTTACATCCATGAATCTAACATGTGGAGTCTGACCCAAGGACAAATCCTGTAGGTTTTGAAGAAAATATATCGAAGTACAACTACGCAGAAGAATTAAGATCAAATAAAGACTGCTCGACTTGGCGAAGGCATGCTTTCTACTGAGTGCCTATCAAGAACTAGAGGGCCACTCAGTAGAGAGCATTCCTTCGTCACGCAAAGCAGTATTCTTTTGCTCTTAACTCTATTGCGTACTTGTACTTCGATGTATCTTTTTCAAAATCTAATGGATTTGTCCTTGGGTCATATCCCACAAGTCTGTATTTTTTGCATAATGTTGTTCACAATAAAAAAATAAACGATAACAATATTTGCCAATTACTTAACATTGCGATTACTTTTAAAGTACCAATGGACACTTGTACTTTGATGCACTTTATCCAAGCTGTTACAGATTCATTTTGGGTCACACCCAATATGAATACCAATTTTGGTCAAAATCGGTACTGTAGTTTTTGTGAAAGTTGCTCACAAACAAATAAATGAACTAAATAGATAAGGATGTCTATATACCTTTCGTAAAATCGCAGTGAATCAGGGATTGATGATAAATACCACTTCAACTGTTTTTAAAGAATACAGATGCAGATGTCCTACTCGGCTAGATGAACTTACAATAGCACCCAATGGTCGTCTGATAAGTCCTCATAACCGCCCCAGCCTTTCTTATCCTTTTTATGGGGAGAAAATATCATAGGAAACGGTTAAGAGAGATGAGTGGGGTTCCAGGGACATCTTTCCAGCAGAGAGAGAGAGAGAGGAGAGAGAGAGAGAGAGAGAGAGAGAGAGAGAGAGAGAGAGAGAGAGAGAGAGAGAGAGAGAGAGAAATAATACCATTACTGTAATACGGAAAATGTAAAGAATAGTATTGGGAGTTTTAAAATCTAAGAGAGAGAGAGAGAGAGAGAGAGAGAGAGAGAGAGAGAGAGAGAGAGAGAGAGAGAGAGAGAGAGAGAGAGAGAGAGAAATAATACCATTACTTCAATACGGAAAATGTAAAGGATTGCATTGGGAGTTTTAAAATCTAGAGAGAGAGAGAGGAGAGAGAGAGAGAGAGAGAGAGAGAGAGAGAGAGAGAGAGAGAGAGAGAGAGAGAGAGAGAGAGAGAGAAAATAGCTATTACTTTAATACGGAAATTATAAGGATTGTATTGCGAGTTCTAAAATCTCTATAAATGACCAATAAAAAATGTGTTTGTTTCTAACAAGTAAATGTATTTTTGTGATAGTCCTTAACAAGCTTATCTCCTTAGACCTTACGACAAAAATAAAAGGGAACTAGAATTCAAGCATCTCTCAGTGGTAAGGAATTAATTATTTATTTGTTTACTTACCCAGTTGTCTTTCATGGTAAATTAAACTCGCTCGGAAATGCAAGACACTTCATAAAAAATCAACAACTTCATGAAGCCCATTTGAATTACTTCAGGGATTCCCTATGTATGTGGAATAGAAATTTCAAATGATAAAAAATGTACATAGAGAGAAACGACCCAA
>NC_090763.1:33274593-33279593 GCF_036898095.1 Palaemon carinicauda
AAATATTATGTAGATATAACAAGGCACAAGCTGTCGAGTCACAAGACTCAGTTCATTGAATTTTCGTGCAACTAAAATACGTAAAAACACAATATTGATTACTTTTGAATATCATCGCTCATTTAAAGGCTTAAAGACGCCTCACGAGTGGCAGAGGTAAGGGACACTGACAATGTCATAGCAGGACAACACCCCAGAGAGTCTAGATTTGATCACGCCCAAGTCACCTCTCCACCCAAGCAAGGTCCCAGGGAGCACCAGCCAATGGCTACTGATGACTCAGCAGGCAGACCTAAAGGCTCCCCTAAACCCATCCTCCTTAGCTCATAAGAATGGTGAGGTTGCATACAAAACATAATATCATAAAAAGGAATCATAATAAAGAATCAATAACTTATCAAAAACATAAGAGAATTATGAATACAACAAATGCAGAAATAAAGGTAATAAGGAACAAGGAAAGGTCTAACAGATCTCACAAAACGAATCAAGGCTGAGGATATTACTTCACATGAAAGATCAAAATAAGGTCTCCTTCCCAGAAGCATAATATTGGATTCGAATCTGTCATTCATGTGAGGTGTCTGGGTGGAAAGACGCTCAAATTTCAAACTTTAGACCTCAAGGGATTTTCTCTGAACAGTTTAGAGGCGGTAATTATATTTTTTTTCTTCATTTCATGTTCGTTTTGGTCACATATTTTGGTAAAATTCCAATGCATTATAATCACTTTAGTTGTGTCTGGCTATGTACAACGCATGTATGAATATGTAAGATAATGATTAACTTTTGACTGCATTTAAATTTCAGAAACCAATTTCAATTTAAGAATGCCAGTTTCCAAAGCAAATATTAATGACTTTCTGGATAAAAAGGATCATCTGCGTATGGGTATACAAGGTATTATAACCTATCACAATATGCAACGAGAGATCAATTGTTTCTCAAGATAATATTGCAATTAACCACTAAAGGACAAAAATAATGCCTTCAGAAAAATGACACGATTACAGATTCCAGCCTTGGTCAGAACTCCCAATTCTATTCCCGCCATTGCTTATTGACTGACATCCCTTTTCCCTATTACTGGAAGCGTGACGCGACTGAGGTCTGGAACTGGGGCGGTAGTTGTACGTTTTTAGTGTGAAATGTAAATTCTGCTATAATTTTTTTTTTTTTTTTCAATACCCATTCCCCCACCAAATGCTGAAGCGAAGTCTACTCAAAGCCATAATTCTTTAGCCCTTATAATCGATTTGACCTAATATTTATACAATCATGAACAAATTACATGGTCAGTTGACAGGCCTAATTCAAGTTGATAAAACGCTGGCCTAAGCCCATGTGACAGTCCAGGTGCTTTGGAAAATAAACGAGCTCCATAATATCTTTTTATATAAAAATAAGTTAGAAAAAGTACTGAACATGTCATACGTCCGCGTTTAAAATAAATAGTGAGTTTTATCTTTATTAATAGTAGTGTTTTTTTTTTTTTTTTTATTTTGTCAAGAAAATTTATCAAGGCGTTAGTTTTTGTTTTGTTTTATCAAATGGAGTAATTATAAAAAATGGCTGTTACTTAACATGAGCAATGTCATACATAGAAAATGAGGCGCTCAAACACTAACTGAATTTATTAGAGAGTCAAAGAATTGATTTTTTATTGAAAAAGAGAACACCTAAATATTAAATCATATTCATGAATAGGAAAGATATCCAAAATCAGGCGCTGAATCTACAAACTTCAAATTATGATGCAATAGGAAGAGTTTCTGAAGTTGCATTTCGTAATATATTGAAATATTATAATAAAGTTGTGCTCATTTGATTACTCAGTCTTATTGTTGTTATAAGATGTTATAAGAAAAAGTCCAGAAATTCAACTCAATTCAAACGATAAATTCTAATTTAACTCTTTCTTCGCGAAGATAGTGACATAGCAATCTCTGTAGTTATAGAAAGGAAAAATCTTTTAGATTGTTTGCATCTAAAAACAATATTTGAGATGAAAATATGGATACTACAAAGAAGAATAATCATCATGAAAAAGGTGAACGAAATGGAAGAATTCGTAAATTTCAACGGCCCAAAATCTAAAAACTTTTCTATTATTAATCCAATGATTCAAGAACCGATTCTCTTGAGACAAGAATTTAGGCATTTGGTTATATTGTAAGATTTATCATTGTTATTAATTATTGTCCCAAAGCTTTTTCTATTAAAGTTTATACCGATCATTAGTTTACCATTCTTCTCTTTACCCATCCTTATAAACAATTACTTACAAGTTGTTACCATATATATATATATATATATATATATATATATATATATATATATATATATATATATATATATATATATCTATATATATATATATATATATATATACACACACATTGATAAGGAATAGAATGCTGAAAATTTGGCCTTTGTAATCTAACGCCATTTCATTAATGCAATATCATGGCAATTCTACTCGACTTGCATCATCCGATAGGTTCTCCAAACTTTTCAAAAATAATTCCAAAACCGCCAGAGAACAAATTGTCCGGATCAATTTCATATATAAAGTCACTCAATATGCTAAAAAAAGATTCATCATGATCACTTCTTTAATAAATAACACCCAAATTATGTTGAAATGAATATAGGTTATTTGTAAAAATTACGAACTGCCTTGAACAGTAAGATATCAAATATTTCCACTTTACAAGTTTCCATAATATATTCTCAAGTGGATGAATCTGCGTAATTAAAAAGGTTACCAAATAACCAATGTATCTATAAGCATTAGACTCATTATTTCATAACTGTATAAAAGTCAATATGTTGAAAGCAAGAGTTCGAAACCTCGTTTACTTTCTCCTTCTTTCCAGTTAACAAATTTCGTTGAAACTTTATATAAGTTTGACCTAAACTTCGACCAAGCGAAGGAAATGTGATGGATCGTTTTTATTGAAGACTTGAAGTTCGAAGTGAGAAAACAAAGACACGATCTGGAGGTTTAAAGGCCGCTCATGAATGGAAGAGAGAACGGGCCACTAGTGACATTGCGCTATCAAGCAGGACAAAATACCATAAATTTTAACACAAACAAAAAGGAAATGTAAATTAATGTACAAATGAGACAAAAAGACCAACAAAGTACAGATGATGAAATCCATAATAAAGAAGAAAAATAAAAAAGAATGAGTCAGAAAAAACGATAACAAATGTAAAACATTTGACAATAATTAATGAAATTTAAAAGACATCAAAAATAGAACAAACATTTACAGTATTGTTTTAACCCTGTTCTCTCAAAAATCCGAGAAAAGAAATCATGTAACACTTCTATTAAGTAAAAATTAATATTAGAACAAACCACGTGCGTCTAATGTGTATGTATGAGTGTAAAAAAAATCGAAATACAAAGATAACATGACCTGTGCCAAGTACTGTCATACATTAAATTTTTGCATCTTCGGAAAATATATATATAATATATATATATATATAATATATATATATATATATATATATATATATATATATATATTATATATATATGATGTTGTCTGCGTTGGATTTTGGTAAAAAAAATTCATGGACTCATCAATAATAACAATTCACGTGGTTAACAAGAATATAATGGAATTTACAGCTAATTTCTATCACTGAAGTGTCTGCATACATGTGGTTACTAACTACTGAATAACGGCAGAAGACAACGTTAACTGAGATAATTTGCAAACGTGTATTTTAATTCTTCAATATTCTCAAGATTAATATTTCTGAAATAAATACAGCAAAGAAAACACTACTAACTAAAGCACACTCAATGAATACCCAACCTCTCTCCTCTCTCTCTCTCTCTCTCTCTCTCTCTCTCTCTCCTCTCTCTCTCTCTCCTCTCTCCTCTCTCTCTCTCAATTGATAGCGTAAAAATTCTAATCTATCAATAGCACCAATGAACATACTACTATATAATTATCAAAATCGAACGAGTGTCGAACTACCAGTATCTTGAAATATACTAACTTCGATATTCTGCTTCACATTATTCTAGTTAGGAAAAAAAAAAGCTTTTGTTGCTCGATGTGCATTATACACAGAATGAGATCTTTTGTTCCATGGATACTGTTCTTTTTTCATCTCGTCATTGTGCATAGTTTCTATACTGGCTTTGTTTCTATCATGACCCAAAATCCTCTTTGAATCTGACGAGGAGACTCATGGCATAAATATGTTTATGTACATGAAAAACGTTGACACGAAAATTCTAATGGTTTCTCTTAATGATTCGCATTTAATGCAAAATAAAAATCTTTAAAATTGCCTTCCCCCTAAGGTTATAAAATGGCCAGCGTTTATATACTTAATTAGTCATTTATCTGTTTATTTGTCTCTTAGCAGGATTACGTCAAAACTTCTGGCGGGTTTTCACCAAATTCTAAAACTTATAGGTATTATGCTCAGGAAGAATCCATTAAATTTTGGAGGTGATCCGGATTCAGATCGCGATTCTGGTTGCTTTTATTATTCATTAGATTCATTCACAGTCAACATATGAAAAGGGGGAAGCTTGGTCCGTAGACTTGAGTATAATTATGACAATAATCATTGGCGGAGATCTGAAATCTCTGATTGCTCTTGTTATTTATATCTTTGCTTTAGTAATTATTTCCCAACTAGGAAAAAGGCAAAATTTTGTTGAAAAAACAAGTACTTGACGAGTTGAGCTGAAATCCAGAAATAGAAACGTTTCGTTCGCGAAAGCGAACTTTGTTCCTTTAAGATACCTTTCAAGGAAACTTCGTTGCTTTAATCGTAGATACGAAAAGGGACATGGATAGCACCAAAATTAAAATGTCCTCAAATGTAACTTCGCTAAAGGTAGAGGGATAAAAATCGTGACTTTCAAGATCTGATTTACATAATATCAATTGTCTATCTACCTTTTAAATTTTCATAAGCAAATTATTCAAATACATTTACGGAACAAAGATACAAGAATC
>NC_090763.1:33287093-33302093 GCF_036898095.1 Palaemon carinicauda
AACAGTAAACAAGCAACAACACATCACACATCGTTCACACCTTTTCTGAGAAGACTTCGCTTCAAATCGCATCACACAAAAGGAAACGACAAAACAATCGATCAACGACCTAAATGAAAAAAAAAAAAAAAAAAAAAAAAACATTTCTCTTCCCAACATTTCCGAACAAAAGAACACAATCTTTTTGATGGTGGAGATATTTACATTCCCCCCAAATACCAACACGAACAAATTATTTCTTTGTCTTATTTTTATTTTGGTTATGATATCTGACTTTTTTGATTGCTTACCTTTTCAGTAGTATCAAATCATTACATTTTCCAAGATTCCAAAATTTTGTCAAAATCCGAGTACACGTACCCGTTAATAATGTATGAAAACAGAAACGAGAGAAGAAAAAGAGATTATGTAATCCATGACCATCATTTGTGATCCATGAAAGAACAACGTTTAAGCTTATCATTCTTTCGACCAAAATTTCAAATATCTCTTATTTCAAGCATTGGCGAAAAAGGGGAAAGATTTTGAGGTGTGACAAAAATATTAAAAAGCAATTATTGCTTTTAAATGTAAAGAGAACCCGGTAAGAAAAAACATAGTCTATATAACAATCTAAATGGGGATACATCTATCAAAATCCTTTTTTGACACCAATATCATCAATAGATTATGACACCTTATGGTTTACGAAACTAAATATCAAATCCATTTTGAAATGTTGTTAAACAAAGCCTGCCTATATGGTAATTTCTTCCCTGTTTTATCAATCTGACAACCAAATTGAAGGAGATTAATATTGTGAAAGAATATTTCATACGAACAAATAATACATTCAATAACATAAACAATTCGGTGTAGGCTGTCAATAATCCACGTCAAGAGTTGTTTATGATGAGATTCTTATTGTTTCCATGATGGCATTTCGAAGCAAACTGCATAACTAAGAGTAACACCATCAACAGTATAAACAATGGTAATAACTGTAACTATCTCCGGGTATGTTTTCTTATACAATCTATCTAATAGTCAATTTGAGAGAGAGAGAGAGAGAGAGAGAGAGAGAGAGATTGAGTTGAAAAAATATAATATACTAGGGAACCCAATTATCAAATTAGGGATGGATCTGCAAAATGTTCACACCAAGTCGTTAGTACAAATCAATGATGAAATAATTTCTGACACAAGAGTTACAGGGTAACGATAGATTTATTTATCATAAAATGAATACGATAAATGAACGTTCTAGACAAAGAGGGAACGAATAAAACTTATCTTCCTAAAAACAAACATTTTTGTTTACGGTAATCAAATGACACAAAACTATGATAAGATTCATTAGATTACCAGAAAGCTGAGAGAGAGAGAGAGAGAGAGAGAGAGAGAGAGAGAGAGAGAGAGAGAGAGAGAGAGAGAGAGAGAGAGAGAGAGAGAGGAGAGAGAGAGAGAACTATTTCCAATTAGGTACGTTTCCTCTCATTAGATTTATGAAAGAGATTCAAATAATTTTCACAGATTTTTCTAACATGCTTGAGGCGAATGTCAGACATCTTTCTCCTGCTTAATCAAAACCTGAAATTCATTGAACTGAACATAAAAAGGAAGAGACGATTCCAGACTTTTCGGAAGAATGTTGCCTAGAGAAAATAATAATTATTAAGTCTTCAGATATCAAAAGAATCTCCAGATTCCAATTAATCAAGAATGAGCCCATGCCACAGCTTCCAAGCTTTCTTTTCTTAACCCATTCCATGTGATTTACCATCCTGGTATCAGAAAGTTCCAATGTATATTCTGCTTTATCAGGATGTCCCAACACTCAACATCCTTACCAACATTACTCAAATCATCTTCCTCAATATCACCATGATGTTTCTCCTTTCTAATACTTAACTGTTTACGTATACGTAACAAAATGAATCTTAACAAAGAGCGATTAAATTGCAGGCATTTTAAGATTCAAATAACCGTCAAAAGAACAAACTTTGAAATCCTGAAGCAAAATTTCTTTCTATGATGTGACGAATAGTTTCATATTTTCCGAGGGAAGGAATGGCGGGACGGTGGAACTTCTTAGGACATCAACAAGCTGTTTTTGCAATTTTATGAAAGTTCTCATTAAAGACTAATTGCAACGGATATATAGAATTTAGGCCACGTGGTCCATCGATGAGACTTGGAATGTTTGACAGCAAGGCATCATGAATAGAAATAAGGAAGGTTCGAAGAGGGGCCTAAAGGTTATTAAAAATAACCTTTAATAATATACAAAGGGCACCGCAGCATTCCGCTAATGACTTTAACACTGCATAAAAATATGTACCTACTAAAATATCAGTTCTCAAGAATACATATCTATTCACTGTATAAGAGTGCATCTCTTCCAGTCTCTTATCCTTAGTAAAATACATAAATTAACTGCAAAAATACATGTCTCAAACCATTTTTTTTAACAGTTCACCAATTAATCTCTCATTTATCTTTTATTTAGTTCATAAAAGACCACAAGCTTTCATTCTATACATGTCCGTATCTACGGACTTACAGATATCCTGCCTAGGGGGATTCAAGTTAAATGATTTTTCCAAGATACAAAAGGGTTGCGAAGCAGAAGCCAATATTACCTGCACAGAAAACTCATTTTGGGTTTTACAGAAACTCTCAAAAGGACGGGAGGGTGGAATAGCAGAATGGAAAAAATGAAATGGGAATGAAAAACCAACTTTAATTAAGGGAACCTCATATACACAGCAGGTGTAAATTGGAGTATTGAATACAAATAAGACTTAATACATACGATAAACGTGAATATCATGATTAAACAAATGCAAAAATAATAAAAACTAGAGGGGCACTCAGTAGACCGCAGACCTCCGGCGCGGCAGCTTATTTCTCAACCTTTTACTTGACCTTGACCTTTGACCTTAACATATATTAATTGGCATGGATTTTCGTACACTCAAATATGAACCAAGTTTGAAGTTCAGTGACAGAGATGTCCAAACTTAAGGCAGATTACGTGACTTGGACATTTTGCTTGACCGTGACTTTGACCTTTGGCCATGAGCTTCCAAAATTTAATCATTTCCAGCTTTTAACATAAAAGATAATCCCAGCAAGTTTCATTACTCTATGAATAAAATTGTGGCCAGGAAGCTGTTCACAAACAAACACGCACGCACTCAAACAGGGGCGAAAACATAACATCCTTCCAACTTCGTTGGCGAAAGTAACAATGCACATTCCACGCCGAGTACATTGGAGGCAATTTGTATCAAGCAAAAACATGAAATAATGTTTGGACTTTCTTACCTAGTACTTTACCATCCATCATCTACGACTGACCTAGTCTTTCAACATTTCCCTTTATAGGGGAGCTGTGTACGTTCGGCCCACTTCATCATTACCGCTCATAGTTACCAGAGCAGAAAAATGCATAATAAAAAAAAAAAAGAAGGAGCACTTTCTTTCATATTCAAATGTAAGACCTCGTCTTCGCCATCAATCATTTGTCCGATCTCAGTTTTCACCATAACTATCATTATTCAGAATAAATGACACATCCCATATCATCCATGAAGTATAGTAGGGTAAGGCAATTTTTGGACAGAGGCAATTTTGGACAAGTAAGGCAAATATTGGACAGATGCAATATCTCTAAAACTATTTATAATTTTCGAAAACTATAATGCTATTAAAAAATGCCCAACCTTCTACTTTATAAATATTAGTATGTCTGGTTTTTAAAGAAGTATTAAGTACCCCTAAAAAAATTTTGAATATGGGAGTCCAATAATTGCCTCGCCTTCATTTTACGTGAAATTACTTTTTCTAAAAAAAAAAAAAAAAAAAAAAAAAAAAAAAATAGTGGATGATGCTAAAGGAAGGTATAAAATAAAAAAAATTATGAAAAAAAAATTGGAATATCTAATGTCCAATTTTGCCTCGCCTTGAAAAATGGTAAGGCAATTTTTATTATTATTATTATTATTACTTGCTAAGCTACAATCCTAGTTGGAAAAACAGGATGCTATAAGCCCAGGGCTCCAACAGGGAAAATAGCCCAGAGAGGAAAGAAAACAAGGAACATAAAATTCTAGGATGAGTAACATTAAAATAAATGTTTCCTATACTAACAATAAAAAACTAACAAAACAAAGGGAAGGGAAACATGATAGAACAGCGTGCCCGACTGTACCCTCAAGCAAGAGAACTCTAACCTACGACAGTGGAAGACCATGGTACAGTGGCTATGGCACTACCCAAGACTAGAGAACAATGGTTTGATTTCGGAGTGTCCTTCTCCTAGAAGAGCTGCTTACCATAGCTAAAGAGTCTCTTCTACCCTTAACAAGAGGAAAGTGGCAACTGAACAATTACAGTTCAGTAACCGCTTGGGTGAAGAAGAATTGTTTGGTAATGTCAGTGTTGTCAGGTGTATGAGGATTGAGGGGAATAAGTGAAGAGTAGGCCAGACTATTAGCTGTGTGTGTGTAGGCAAAATAGAAAATGAACCGTAATCAGAGAGAAGGATCCAATAAAGTACTGTCTGGCCACTCAAAAGACCCCAAAACTCTCTAGCGGTAGTATCTCAACGGGTGGCTGGTGCCCTGGCGAACCTATTACCTCATTAATCAAACCTGAGCACATATTTATTTTTTACCAAATACATATGTATGTCTTTATATACAAACACTATAAATAAGTTTTCTAACACACACACACACACACACACACACACACACACACACACACATATATATATATATATATATATATATATATATATATATATATATATATATATATATATATATATATAATTTATTTATCTATTTATGAAGAAACGCTTTCTCTTTCCTACAATTTCCAGATTTGAAGAGCAGGACCATGTAATTATAAACCGTGTGTGAATCAGCCGTAATCTATTTTGAGATAAGTTACGGACCTTCCATGACACATAACCTAAGGTCGCACAATCAATTTCTTGGCCATCTTTAGTATACGAATTGATATCTCAGATTATCTGAAATGATATATAAAGCCATAATTTTTTAAACATTTTAGAGAAAACTATGAATTTATATTCGTAGCATTTATGTGTATATTTTTGTATACAAAATATTCTACATTAGCACAAAAAAAAAAAACACTTTAAAGAAAAAAAAAATCAGTACATCTGTAAGTTCCATAAACATACACACTCACTCTTATTTTAATGTGTGTGATCTATGAGCGACACATTATTGACTAAAAATCAATCAAAATTTATCTAATGCTCTTAACAATAGTATATAGTGTAAACTATTATATAACATAAATCCAAATGATAATGCGTCAGTATGAAAAAAAATTGGAAAAAAAATACATTAAGAGTTTTACCTACATTATAAATAAAAAATGACTAAAAAAAATGACTATGTCTAACACAAAATTTGTAGATTAATTTGGATACGAAAATATGTTCCAATATATTACTGATATTACCCAGTACCATATCTCACATTTAAACCCGCAAATAACTTTCATTGCATAAATATCCTGAAACTGAAAGTTTTAAATGTTTCACCAAAATATTTTTTTTTTATATTTTTATTTTTCAACAGACTTTCTCTTTGAAATTACCAAAATGGAGGAGCATTTACATATAAACCCGGAGAGAGAGAGAGAGAGAGAGAGAGAGAGAGAGAGAGAGAGAGAGAGAGAGAGAGAGAGAGAGAGAGAGAGAGAGAGAGAAAGGACTAGCTTAAGACGTTTGTAAGCATTATCGTATCTAGTTTTCACTAGCGACGTGAGATTTAGCACCACCTGTTGCATTTTTCGATTCTGCCACGGTGTAAAGTGGCTAATCTTAGTTAAAGACGCAAAGAACAATTGCAACATTAAGCAATATCGGTACAATAGCAAACCCAACCTTTATTCAAATTACTTATGCATCTTGCTGCCAATAACAATATTATCTTAGTTCTTTCAACTTACTATTACCATATTGGTTTCTTACAATCTTGCAACACATTTTAACTCAAGTGAAATTAGTTTGCATGATATATGGAAAGTAATTCCGGACTTATAATATTATTGGAAAAAATAAATACATGACACCTAACTCCTTCATCTTCTCTTTATCACAACATAAAATTCCTAAAAATATCCAATGCAGAAAAAAAAAATTATTTTCTAGATAATTGTTATCCAGAGAATCTGCGTAAGCAACAACCACTTTGTGAAGAACAACCTTCTTATAGAATTTGCGACGTAAATATTTTATTGAAAATACAACGCATGAAAGATTATCAATGAAAGTATTTTTAGGTTTAACCACATGTCAGTAAATAATAAACACCAATACTTTCATTTGAATTCCCTGAACAATTCCAGTTATAGGAATGTTCTCAGAGTAACTATGTCAATATGCTATCAGATATCAAAAGGAAATTAATATGCTTGCACACCTCAAAGTTTTAATAATAATTTCATTTTTGGTCTGTAGCTATAAAATAAATTGCAAAACGAGTTTATTCAGTGCGTATATATATATATATATATATATATATATATATATATATATATATATATATATATATATATATATATATATATATATATATATGTGTGTGTGTGTGTATATATTATCGATGCTTTCTTTAATCAATCATGTTCCTCCACATCATAAATGTTTCTACTGCAAATCACATAGTAATTAATACTGTTACTTTATATAAAAAAACAATAATCAAAATATCCTTTAATGTCACAAGAGACCGATATCCACTTATATAGCATATGTAAAATTAATTTTATTCTAGAAATGAATGATGAGTCTGTCTGCTCTAACATTAAAATTACCCTACCTGCTTTAGGAAATAAATATTCCTCTGCGCATCTTATATAAAAAACTGATCCCTGTGATTCTATTTCTGGTCCCAAATCAAATCTGCGTCAAAGATGTTCCCAGTTTAATTATTTTCTTCCCTTTCCATCCAACAACAAAAACTTCCTCTCTCCTATTAGCCGTTCTAATTGGGGGTATATACTGAATTAATGGACCTTGGGAAATTATCCCTCAAGCAGAAATCATACAATCTGTATCACGACAAAAAAAAAAAAAAAAAAAAAAAAAAAAAAAAAAAAAAAAAAATTCTCCAAAGCAATTACCTTTAAAGGGAAGCATACACCTTCTGCAGTCTATTAAATCAACTTCTAAGGAAGGACCAGAGTCAAAGGCCTCTTGTTCTATCTACTCGAATATGGAATTTCACTGCACTAACTTTACCCTTTTTATACCTGCTGGTCTCAAGTCTAAGAATTATATGCCTGTTTTTCTTCACACTCACACACACACACATGTATATATATATATATATATATATATATATATATATATATATATATATATATATATATATATATATATATATATATATGTATATATATACAGTATATATATATATATATATATATATATATATATATATATATATATATATATAAGAAGAAATTCGTAAAAAAGAGTTGTAGTTGACAATCTTACCGACGTAAGGGGCAATATCGTCGAATGACAAGAGACACCAGACCCCTTACCTGCAATAAAAGAGAGGATTAATTAGTTAATACATAAACTAATTAGTTAATACATGAACGCATTACAATGAATAAGTACAACCTTGCAAAACGAGATTAAAAGCAAATCTAAAAAGAAGTGAAAAAAGAAGAATGGCGGCCGTGGTAAACTTTACAGGGTGATAGTGTGTCACGACTGGGATGATATGAGCACGTGTGAGAATGGATGGTAGGAGGGGCCAAGATGGAGTGAAGAAGAGAATTAGATGGTGAGATAAGGTGAAGGATGATATGGAGAGAAGAGGTTTGGCGGAAGTGGATACCTTTTATGGAAGTCATTGGAGAGGACGCATCTAGCAACCGACCCCTTAATGTAAGGATAACGATGGGAAGGAAGATCTGCCCAACATAACACATTAAAATGAGGCGTAATAAGTATTTCTGAAAGTGACCTCCTTACAAAACACCCAGTGAAAACCTTGTAACCAATATTTAAATATCGACTTTTAAACTTTCAGAGAAACGTGAAAGGTTAAACGGAAATTCAATCAATTCTTTACTCTATAAAGAACTGATAATAGATAATTATCTGATTATAATAATCAAAATAAAATAAACATTATTCTGCTTCAAGTTTAAGGTTACTTTTAGCCAATTCAACGTGACAAGTTAAGGCCAATTAAATCTACAGCCGGTAAAAAAAGAGAATTGTAATTGGGATACAACTTGGCTTGCAATAATAATACAATTTGCATCATATATAAATAAATATATAAACACATATACATCCATAAACATGCATATATATATATATATATATATATATATATATATATATATATATATATATATATATAATCATACACTAACATACATACATGCATGCACACACACATTTACATATATATATATATATATATATATATATATATATATATATATATATATATATATGTGTGTGTGTGTGTGTGTATATATATATATATATATATATATATATATATATATATATATATATATATATATATATATATATATACATATATATATATGTATATATATATATATATATACATATATATACACATACATAAACTTATATCTCACACAGGGACTGAATGCCTGTATACATACATACATACATAAACATATGTGTATATATATACATATAGCCTATTCAGTATACATCATCTTAAATCTCACATAGGGACAAACGCCGAACTCTTCAATGTCATAAAATAATGATAACAAACAGTTCATGAAGAACACTTCAAATCAGATTATCATCAATCCAATACAGCATTTTCATAGAAGGAACGGTGTGTTAATCTGAACAGGTGACATGAGGACGTAATATACCTCGAAATCCCTAGAAGGGACGCAACTCCCCCCCCCCCCCACCTTACCCCCTTTCAAATACTACTTAATAACTGCAGCTTTAGGCTCAGCCCTTTTACTACTTCTCCCTGGAAGTTCCAAGACACGACAGTATTTCTCTTATCCATCTTCCCTTCCCCGGCAACATCGCCAAGTCAGTTCTCTTTTTCTCATCCTGGCATTTCTCGGTAAAAACTTATCGACTCTTTGCCTTCCACGTCTTTATTAGTTTTCTCTTTCTGTCTAAATAAAAACGTAACTGTTATTCTCTTTCTGTCAAAATGAAGAAAAAAATATTCTTTGTCAAAAAAAAAAATAAAACATTTATTCTTTTTCTTGTACAGACAGAGAGCGAAACTATTGATTCATTCTCTCATATCCCTGAAGAGTGAGAAGACTTTCTAGAAGTTATAAGAATAAACATTTCAAGCAAATAATAAGGAGAATGTTATACAATATTTTGAGTCATTAGACATTAATATTATATTTATTAATAGTTTTAATAACAAAATAAGTTTTACTTCAGATAAAAATAATATTGATTATATCTATCAATATTTGCTTTCATAAATTAAAATCTACGGTACGAAATTGAATGTTAAAAGTAGGGAAGGAAGTCTTGTATCAATCACTTCCGAGCAAATTTCTTCCGGAATTTCAAAGGAAATCTTAAAGAACTCGTCCAGAGACTCAAGGCGGAATGAAATAAAATGAGTGTAATGGAAAATAAGATTTTCAACTTGATACAATTAAATAGTCATTAAAATTACAATTGGGAATCATTTAGAAAAATATTTTTTTTGTTTTTTTACTGTGAAAGAAATTCTGATTAAAAAAAATGAGCGTATAAAATTCAATGATGTTGAAATACTACCGCCAGAGAGTTATGGGGTCCTTTGACTGGCCAGACAGTACTACGTTGGATCCTTCTCTTTGGTTACGGTTCTTTCTCTTTGCCTACACATATGCCGAATAGTCTGGCCTATTCTTAACAGATTCTCCTCTGTCCTCACACACCTGACAACACTGAGGTTACTAAACAATTCTTCTTTGCTCAAGGGGTTAACTACTGCACTGTATTTGTTCTGTGGCTACTTTCCTCTTAGTAAGGGTAGAAGAGACTCTTTAGCTATGGTAAGCAGCTCTTCTAGGAGAAGGACACTCCAAAATCAAACCATTGTTCTCTAGTCTTGGGTAGTGCCATAGCCTCTGTACCATGGTCTTCCACTGTCTTGGGTTAGAGTTCTCTTGCTTGAGGGTACAATCAGGCACACTATTCTATTTAATTTCTCTTCCTCTTGTTTTGTTAAAGTTTTCATAGTTTATATAGGAAATATTTATTTTAATGTTACTCTTCTTAAAATATTTTATTTTTCCTTCTTTCCTTTCCTTACTGGGCTATTTTCCCTGTTGGGGCCCCTGGGCTTATAGCATTTTGCTTTTCCAGCTAGGGTTGTAGCTTAGCAAATAATAATAATAATAATAATAATAATAATAATTTCTTATGAATATACATAATAATATCAGAAATTTTGAGTTGAAAAATATACTCTGACGTAAGCGTTCCAAAATCCTCTCCGTCTTCAGGGATATGATATGATGATTAAATACTCTTTTCTTTACTGCGTTTCATTCTACCTTGAGGCGTCAGTGACCTTGGCAGTTATGACGCCGCCTAGTGTCAATGACCTTAGTAGTTGCGACGCTAGGCAACCTAATCTATCTTTGAATATGATCATATTAATAAAACCCCTGATATAGGGTCTCTCTCTCTCTCTCTCTCTCTCTCTCTCTCTCTCTCTCTCTCTCTCTCTCTCTCTCTACCAAAATGTAATGGAAAACGGATGAGATAAATATGATCATTCACTTAGCGTGGGCCTAATTTAGTCAATCTGGACTTGCTGTTCCGAAATAAAAATTTCTTCCTATCAACCATCATATAAGTGCTGATAATAAATCTTTCCTTACACAGTACTCTAATGATACACCTTTAATGTTTACTATTATTCAAACAATCAACACTTGGTTTTCAATCAATGTAATTGTGTTATATATATATATATATATATATATATATATATATATATATATATATATATATATATATATATATATATATATATATATATATATATATATATATATATAATATGTCCGTTGGAAATGAAGTTTTGGTAAATGGATATCAAATGATTCTTGGAATATTTTAAAAAGAAGTCAAAGACAGAAATTGTTTGTTGAAAGTTTTTCAGGAAGTAATGAATATTACAAGGAAGAGCTTGGTAAGTATTCCAGTATTAATTTTGAGGTCAAAAGAAAAGCGAGGAGTGACTGGAGAGAATGTTTATACAGGAAAGCCGATGAGGCTGAAAAAGCCATTAATTTCAGCGAGTGTTTCTGGTGCAAGAACTGCTAATAGAATTAATAATGAATTCTCTAATGGGGCAAAGAAGAAGAAGCATATGCCCATCAAAAAGAGAAATTGATTTATTATAACAACAGAAGATAAAGAAAGGCAAAGCTGCATTGATCACTTTACTGAGGTCAATAATAGGGGATATGAAGGGAATAATATAATTGCTATACCTGAAGTTGAGGAAGACCTTGAATGAATTCAATGTGTTTGAAGTTGAAGGTATCCTAAAAAAACTCAAGAGATGGAAAGCCCCTGGATACGATGGAATAACTGCTGAGATGATATTGGCCGAAAATGAAGCGACTCCCAGTACAACCTAGAAGATTATTTTGTAGACTGTGGCGTGAAGAGGCAAAACCCGATGAAAATATATATATAATTATATATATATATATATATATATATATATATATATATATATATATATATATATATATATATATATAATGATATATATATAAAGAGAGAGAGAGAGAGAGAGAGAGAGAGAGAGAGAGAGAGAGAGAGAGAGAGAGGGAAAGAGAGAGAGAGAGATAAATGACCCTTTGAAAATACTGCTGTTAGTGCTAAGTGTGTTGGTATCTTTCCAAGATTTGACCTGCAGGATATGGCGGACTCATGATTGTTCTTCTGTTCGATTTATAAACTTTAATTTGCTCTCTATAGTCCATAGTTCTGCATAAAAAAAAAAAAATTCTGATTTATAGACACCATTGAAAATATTAACTGGGTTTATCTTCTATCACAGTAATTACTTCCCTTTATCTCGATATTACTGGAAAAATCAACTAATGCATTTATTCATATGTTAAGCAGAGGAGAGAGAGAGAGAAAAGGGGCAAAAGGGGGGGGGGGCAGGCGATCTGTCTTTAAAAAAGAAATGCCCGGTAGAAGGGAGCGGTGGATGTGAGGACTTTTCACACCCGGAGTGGATAGTATAGAGTTTAGGAAAATTCACCCCCAGCAATTCACCGCCTGCAAATCACCGCCAGCAATTCACCGTTAAGGAAAATTCACCGCTAGCAAATCACCGCCTAACAATTCATCGCAAAACAATTCACCCATTTCCTTTTTTAGAGTATTTTATCTCCTAACAATCGTTTGCCGAAGACAACAATTCTGTAGAAGGGTGGCACAGAGCTTTTGAAGAACAGATGACAGCATGCCATCTAAATATCTGGAAATTTATTGACTGCATTAGGAAGAACAGGCATTAAATCAAGTTAGATTTGAGCAATACGTAGCTGGTCAGGAACCTCCCAAGAAAAAGAAAAAATATCGAGATTGCGCCCAACGACTTCGAAGACTTGTCGGAAATTATGATCAAGACGTAAATGTTATTGATTACTTGCGTGGAATAGCTCATAATATTTCATAGTAGATTTTTATGTTCGAATTTATATTTCATAAAAATTTTATTTTATTTATTTTCCTTTTAAGCTGTTATTTTAATTATGAATGTATAAACAAATAAATAGATTGTCGTAGCAACAAATGAAGATTTTTAAATGTCCTTTATAATGTGTAAAATAAAAAAAAAAATACAGATTTATAGTTAGGTAAATTCTTTAACGGTGAATGGTATGCTGGCGGTGAATTGCTGGCGGTGAATTTTCTTTAACTCATATATATATATATATATATATATATATATATATATATATATATATATATATATATATATATATATATATATATATATGTATATATATATATATATATATATATATATATATATATATATATATATATATATATATATATATATATATATACATACATACATACATATATATGCATATATATATATATATATATATATATATATATATATATATATATATATATATATATATATGCCATATATTATACTACCTTAATATCTGGATTCTCTCTATACCTCGAGATCTGAGACCCAAGAGTGAATCAACTCAAAGATAATAGCTTCTGGTTGGCCGAGGAATCGAACCCTGGTCCGAAAACTTTGCACGACAGTGACATAGCATATAGCCACGAAGAGAGATGCTAGATGTTAGATGACTTGAAATAGAGGTACAAGAGCTCCTAATGCTAGAATTTGGCTCCTCAAAATAATGGTCAAAGAGCCGCTAATGGTAAAAGTATGCCACCTCAAAATAGAGGTGAAAGATCCTTTAATGCTAGAAGTATGGTACCTCAAAATAAAAGTGAAAGAGCCTCTAATGGTAAAAGTATGCTACCTCAAAATAGAGATTAAATATCCTCTAATGCTAGAAGTATGGCACCTCAAAATAAAGGTGAAAGAGCCTCTAATGGTATAAGTATGCCACCTCAAAATAGAGGTTAAAGATCCTCTAATGCAAGAAGTAGGGTACCTCAAAATAAAGGTGAAAGAGCCTCTAATGGTAAAAGTATGTCACCTCAAAATAGAGGTGAAAGATCCTTTAATGCTAGAAGTATGGTACCTCAAAATAAAGGTGAAAGAGCCTCTAATGGTAAAAGTATGCTACCTCAAAATAGAGATTAAATATCCTCTAATGCTAGAAGTATGGCACCTCAAAATAAAGGTGAAAGAGCCTCTAATGGTATAAGTATGCCACCTCAAAATAGAGGTTAAAGATCCTCTAATGCAAGAAGTAGGGTACCTCAAAATAAAGGTGAAAGAGCCTCTAATGGTAAAAGTATGCCACCTCAAAATAGAGGTGAAAGATCCTTTAATGCTAGAATTATGGTACCTCAAAATAAAGGTGAAAGAGCCTCTAATGGTAAAAGTATGCCACCTCAAAATAGAGATTAAAGATCCTCTAATGCTAGACATATGGCACCTCAAAATAAAGGTGAAAGAGCCTCTAATGGTATAAGTATGCCACCTCAAAATAGAGGTTAAAGATCCTCTAATGCAAGAAGTAGGGTATCTCAAAATAAAGGTGAAAGAGCCTCTAATGGTAAAAGTATGCCACCTTAAAATAGAGGTTAAAGATCATCTAATTCTAGATGTAAGGCTCCTCAAAATAGAAGTAAAGTAACCTTTAATACTAGACGTGTGGCGCATCAAAATACGGGTCAAACAACCTGTATCGCAAAAAGAGTAGCACCTCGAAATGGAGGTCAAAGAGCCTTTAATGCTACACATAAGGCACCTCAAAATAGAGGTAAGAAACCTTTAATGATAGAAGAATGACAACTCAAAATAGAGGTCAAAAAGCCTCTAATGCTATACGCAAGGCAACTCAAAATACAGGCCAAAGCGCCTCTAATGCTAAATGCGAGGTACTCCTAAGATATGTCAAAGAACCTCTAATACTAGAAGTAAGGGGGTTTAATATGAAGTGCGTAAAGGTCAAATAACCTTTAGTGCAAAAAGTAAGATTCCTCAAATAGAGATAAAAGAACCTCTAATGCTAGAAGTATGACACCTCAAATTAGAGGTTAAAGAACTCTTGTGCTAGCGGTAATGCACCTTCAAATAGACGCCAAAGATCCTCTAGTGCTAGAGGAAAGACACCTTCAAATAGAGGTCAAGGAGCCTGTAAAACTATTGGCTATGGCACTACCTAAGATTATAGAACAATGGTTTTATTTGCAGAGTCCTTCTAGAAGAACTGCTTACCATAGGTAAAGTCTCTCTTCTACCCTTACCAAGAGTGAAGTAGCCACTGAACTATTACGGC
>NC_090763.1:33314593-33317093 GCF_036898095.1 Palaemon carinicauda
GTGTTTAATAGCTATATTGAAGGTTTATATACGGTTTATAGTCCGTTATTTTGTCTTAAGGCTTTTCTCTCAGTCACAGCGTCTGCTTCTAGGAAAATTGTCCCCAAATTCAGAAAATCTGGTAAGTTTAGGGACGAGTTTTTTTTTTCTTTAAGCAATTGGCTGCTTTAAGCCAAATCTTAGTGTTTATGGTTACAAAAAAGCTTTGAAATCAATTAAATTGTATAATGTAACTATAATCTACATTAGTATACATAAAAGGAATTCTGACGTAGGAAAAATCTATTTTTGGGCGAGATGGCCATGTCGTCCTGATGGAAGTTCCCTCCTGCAGCTTCCTACTGTATAATATATTTGCGATTGACACTACAAAAGAATTACCGTCAGGTATCACAGGGTTCTGACCCCCGGAACGACTATCCGAAAATATCGTGTATAATGAGGGACGTATCCTAAGATAACCATAGATATCTGCACCCCGAATAGATCTTACCAAGTCTAATCCTCTAAGGGGAAGGATAAGTGAGAAGCCGTTACATATCCTATCACCTTTCAGTACTCCCATATGACCCTGCCGCTTCACTCCTTTGTTTGTAGCTTGTCGCTACTGTTCTTTATTTTTGTGTGCGCTCTTTTCACCTTTTTTCGAAGATTTTCTTCGTATGATGGCTTCTTCTTCTTCGTCAAAGCTGAGTACCTACCTATCTTTGCTTTTTGTCTTAGCTGTAATTGCTTTGGATCCTTTCGAGGAGTAAAATTTTAGCTTCTGTGAGAGAGGAAGCTTGAGGGCTTCAAGTCCAGCTAGCCATGGCATCGGGTTTCATACCTGATTGCTTTTTTTCGTGTTTACTTTTTTATTTTGTAATTTTCACGTTCGCTAGTAGTTTTTTAGGTTACCATTTACATTGCATTTTCAATTATTTATGTCTTTCAGAGTTCGTGTCAGTTTCAGCTTTCCTAGCCTAGAGACGGTAAGTTTTTAGTTGGAGACGGACTCGCCGTTTTCGTTTTTGGTCTTTATGACTGGTGCTGGATCATGACAGTTTCTCAAATTGGTGACCAGATAATTTCGTCAATTCTTTGTCACTTTCTTTTTTATTATTTACCAAAGTAAGTTTATATTACCAATGGAACTTTGCATGATTATTTATAGTTACGTAATGGATTTCCGAATGTACAAGTTAATTTTATGACAGGCTGAAGCCCTTACGATGACCCTAACGAAGATTAGATTTATGACGTCTAAAGGTCCACAACAACACCTGTGCTTAGTTATTATTTGTGTTTGATTATTTCATGAAATGTAGAGGCATAACTGACCGATCGTTGGTTGCGAATTCATAAAATGGTCAAGAATTCAATTTTCACGATTGAAATTTCTATTCGTAATGTGTGCAGTATTGATTCATTTTTATAGTTTAGTACAATATTGGGTATTATTATAGATATATACGGGGCAATTAATAATGAAACTGGTAAAGTTCTACAAGTCTACAGGGTATCATTTCGTACAAAAAATATTTGTTTTCCTGTAGCAAATAACGTGATTTAACCGAATTTGATCTTCATTTCAACCACAAACAAACAGAACAACTAGTTCGACTAACTTCAAGTACCCAAACTGGTTGTTGCTGTTGCAGTTGAAATGAAGGACAAATTCGGTTGAATTACGTTATTTGATACAGAAAAACCTATATTTTCTATCAAAATGTTTAAATATAATGGCTTTTGTTGCGCCGCGGGTCTCGTTTCCCTCGGCATGTACTGGCAAGCGATAATGTTGAGCTGCGCACGCTAAAAAAATGGTAAAACTAACAGGTTAAAATGAAAGAAATGAATGAGTTACTTTTATGACCGGGACGACGTAGCTTGTTGGTCATTGGGATCTTGTGACTCAGGCGACTTAACTTCTATAACTGGGACGTGGAAGGTTACGCTGGGGAATTACATTATGAGATTTTAGAAAATTATCATCATGAAATTTTGGAAATGCTTTTAAATCACGGAATACTGTAGCTGCTACAAGTTTTTAAAACGTCCATTGTAGAATACGCAAAAATACTTGACTTGGACAAAGGTTTCCACGGAAAAGGATTTGTTTGAAAGGGTATGGAGAGACCACTTGAAGAGATAAGGGAAGCAGGTTGGGAAATATTAACCCCCTTGTACAAACTTTCCATACATATGGGTTCGTGATTGGTTAACGGATAATCAACGGAGTGTAGACAGTAAACATGAATGAACTAGAATGGGATACTTGTCCAAAGTAAGTATTTATGTGAAATTTGGGCGTGACAAGGTAATAACGAAATGTATAAAGGAATAATAGCAAGATAAAATGGAGTGTAAGATATACAATATTTAATGTGAATATAAAATGAGGTGATTTTATAAGAGAATGGATAATAAAAACGTGTAATTCTTGGGTCAAACGTAATATTTAAATGTGGGTATTGCATAAAAGGAATACTAT
Organism: Palaemon carinicauda; assembly: GCF_036898095.1. Classification (NCBI taxonomy): domain Eukaryota; kingdom Metazoa; phylum Arthropoda; class Malacostraca; order Decapoda; family Palaemonidae; genus Palaemon; species Palaemon carinicauda. The sequence continues at coordinate 33,317,067 of NC_090763.1, forward strand.
AGCTGTACTGGATCTAGTAAAATACTT
>NC_090763.1:33329593-33332093 GCF_036898095.1 Palaemon carinicauda
CCCTTGTCACTTCCTTCCCCCTCCTCTCCTACATCCTTCCCACTTCCTTCCCACTCCTTCCCTCCTTCCTTCTCAGTCCCATCCTCCTCCCTTCTCACTCCCTTCCCCCTTCTTTCCTCCCTCCTTCTTACTCCCTTCCTCCTCCTTTCTTCCCCCTTCTCACTCCCTTAGCCCTCTTTTCCTCTCTCCCTCTCACTCCTTTCTTCCTTCCCCCTTCTCACTCTCTTCCCACTCCTTTCCTATCTCCCTCCCCCTCCCTTCCCCCTCCTCCCCCTTCTCACTCCCTTCCCCTCCTTTCCTTCCCCCTTCTCACCCTCTTCCCCCTCCTATCCTCTTTCCTTCCCACACCCTTCCCCTCCTACCCCCTTCCCCTCCTTTCTTGCCCCCTTCTCACTCCCTTCCCCTCCTTTCCACACCCTTTTCACTCCCTTCCCTTCGCCAAACTTTTTCACTCCCTTCCCCCTTCTTTCCTCCCCCTTCTTACTCCCTTCTCCCTCTCTTCCCCCTCCTATCCTCTCTCCTTCCCACTCCCTTCCCCTCCTCCCCTCCTTCCCCTCCTTTCTTGCCCCCTTCTCACTCCCTTCCCCTCCTTTCCTTACCCTTTTCACTTCCTTCCCTTCGCCAAACATTTTCACTCCCTTCCCCCTTCTTTCCTCCCCCTTCTTACTCCCTTCTCCCTCTCTTCCCCCTCCTATCCTCACTCCTTCCCACTCCCTTCCCCCTCCTCCCCCCTCCTCCCCCCTTCTCACTCCCTTCCGCTCCTTTCCTCTCCCCTTCTCACTCCCTTCTCATCCTTTCCTCCCCCTTCTCACTCCCTCCCCCTCCTATCTTCTCTCCTTCCCACACCCTTCCCGCTCCTACCCCCTTCTCACTCCCTTCCCCTCCTTTCCTCCTCCCTTCTCACTCCCTTCCCCTCCTTTCTTCCCCCCTTTGCACTCCCTTCCACCTCTTTCCTCCTCCTTCTCACTCCCTTCCACCTCTTTCCTCCTCCTTCTCACTCCCTTCCCCCTCCTTCCCTCCACCCTTCTCACTCCCTTCCCCCTCCTATCCTCTCTCCTTCCGCCTCCCTTCCCCCTCCTCCCCCCTTCTCACTCCCTTCCCCTCCTTTCCTCCCCCTTCTGACTCCCTTCCCCTCTTTTCTTGTCCCCTTCTCACTCCCTTCACTTCCCCAACCTTTCTCACTCCCTTCTCCCTTCTTTCCTCCTCCTTCTTTCCTCCTCCTTCTTTCCTCCCCCTTCTTACTCCCTTCCCCTCCTTTCTTCCTCCCTTCTCACTCCCTTCCCCCTCCTATCCTCCCTCCTTTTCACTCCTTTCCTTCTCCTTTCCTCCCCCTTTCTTACTCCCTCCCCCTCCTTTACTCCGCCCTTCTCATTTCCTTCCACCTCCTTTCCTCTATCTTTCTCACTTCCTTCTCACTCCTTTCCTCCCTCCTTCTCAGTCCCTTCCTCCTCCCTTCTCACTCCCTTCCCCCTTCTTTCTCTGTTGACTCTAACACCTTGGAAAAATAATAAAACTATGTCTCAAGGGTTGCAAATTTGTCTTCGGAAAGAAATATTATGATAAAAAATTTTCCCTGTTGGAGACCTTTTGCTTATAACATCCTGCTTTTCCAATTAAGGTTTTAGCTTGGATAGTGATAATAAAAACAATAATAATAATAATAATAATAATAATAATAATAATAATAATAATAATAATAATAATATGTGTATACATGTATGTGTGTATATATATATATATATATATATATATATATATATATATATATATACATATACAGTATATACATATATATATATATATATATATATATATATATATATATATATATATATATATATATATATATATATGTGTGTATATACATAAATACACACACATACGTATATGAATGTATGTATATATACAGTAAATATACATACTTATATATATATATATATATATATATATATATATATATATATATATATATATATATATATATATATACATACGTGTATATATATATATATATATATATATATATATATATATATATATATATATATATATATATATATCCCTTCTCGCTCCCTTCCCCCTTCTTTCCTCCCTCCTTCTTACTCCCTTCCTCCTTCTTTCCTCCCCCCTTCCCACTCTCTTCTCCCTCCTTTCCTCCTCTTTCTCACTCCCTTAGCCCTCTTTTCCTCCCTCCCTCTCACTCCTTTCTTCCTCCCTTCTCACTCTCTTCACCCTCCTTTCCTCACCCTTCTCACTACCTTCCTCCTCCTTTCCTTCCCCCTTCTCACTCTCTTCCAACTCCTTTCCTCTCTCCCTCCCCCTCCCTTCCCCCTCCTCCCCATTCTCACTCCCTTCCCCTCCTTTCCTTCCCCCTTCTCACCCTCTTCCCCCTCCTATCCTCTTTCCTTCCCACACCCTTCCCCTCCTACCCCCTTCCCCTCCTTTCTTGCCCCCTTCTCACTCCCTTCCCCTCCTTTCCACACCCTTTTCACTCCCTTCC
>NC_090763.1:33337093-33342093 GCF_036898095.1 Palaemon carinicauda
ACCCACGGGGTGTGACTTAGTCTCATTCATTCATACCGGGCTGTTTCGTCTCCTCCCCTCCCATCGCCCCGATTGGCCATCGGTCGGGGGAGGGGGAGGGCCGGGACCACCGGGGACTATCACACGTGATTAGTCGGTATGACTGCACCTTGGTGTAACTTTTGCTTTTAGCTATGGTTGTAAGAATGAGCACTTAAATTAGGAGTGTCCCCACCTACGGTACCTCCTGCTATTATCGTCCGCATAGGACTTATTAATATCATTATATTATTTTCTACATGATTCATTACCTTCGTCCCGGTACCTCTGGTTGGGTAGTGGGGGTTCCATTGGCTCCCCCGCGCTCTCCCGTGGTACCCTCCCGTCATCAGACATCGGAGCCTCCGAGCTCTTAAATACAAGATCTGTTGACACTGACACAGTTTTGATTAATATCCTCCCTCCGGGAGCCCTATTCAATTACAGACATTAGTTTTAGATCATAACTGGAGTTTTCTATTTATGTATTTTAAGGATGTATCTTAGGTTACTTTAAGTTTACTTTAAGTTACTTTAAGTTTACTTTACCAACCCTGTTCCCTTTTTATTTTATACCTCCCTGGTAATGACGGGATGGTATATTCCTCGCTATGACAATATTATTTCATTGATAATCTTATCTTATTACGGAATTGTTTCAACATTTCCCCGGTTACTATACCGGTTCGAAATTTTGTTCATAGCCTTTTGTCCCGATTTCATATCGGTCTATTTTAAGAATCCGGAACACCCGGATCTTTTTAGGTTATTAACCTATTATGGGATACTCACGTATCTGTATTTTATTCTATACTTCCCAAGTAGCGACGGGATAGTGTATTTCAAGCTATGACAATATTATTTCATTGATAACCTTAACTTATTACGGGATTGTTTTAACAATGTCAGTTTATTTATAAGTTATTCCCCGGTTACTAAACCGGTCCTAGAGTTGTTCATGGCCTTTTGTCCCGGTTTCATATCGGTCTACTTTGGGAACCCGGAGCGCCCGGATCCTTTTAGGTTACTAACCTATTATGGGACACTCGCGTGTCTTTCTTTTATTCTATACTTTCCTGGTAGCAGCGGGATAGTATGTTTCTCGCTATGACAATGTTTTTTCATTGATAACCTTAACTTATTATGGAATTGTTTTAACAAAGTCAGTTAATTTATGATAAGTTTTTCCCCGGTTACTGTACCGGTCTGAACTTTGTTCATAGTCTTTTGTCCCGATTTCATATTGGTCTAATTCAAGAATTCGGAGCATCCGGATCTCTTTAGGTTACTGACCTGCTATGGGATACTTATGTATCTTTATGATATTCTATACTTTCCCAGTACCGACGGGATAGTATATTTCGCGCTATGACAATATTATTTCATTGATAATCTTCACCTTTTATGGAATTATTTTGACAATGTCAGTTAATTTATGAAAGTTTTCTCCCCGGTTATTATACCGGTCCGAAATTTTGTTCATAGCCTTTTGTCCCGGTTTCATACCGGTCTATTTTAAGAATTCGGAACACCCAGATCTTTTTGGGTTACTACCCTACTATGGGACACTGTAGGTGCCCCTGTCGTTACTATCTATAATTATAACTTCGGATATATTATTTTGGGATTTTCATTTTATTTCCTTTGTGATTGATCGATTTAAACATTTATTCTCGATCTATTTATTTTACATTCCCAACGGAGTTACCTTGTTCATTAGTAACGATATACCCTCTTTCGGAGCTCGCAGTCTTCCATGACTTCTACCTTGGCGACTCTTTAGATCTGGGTTGGCGGGTTTGCCTGGAGTGTCAGGGCAAAGAGATCCTGTGTCTCTTCCTTTTAGGGTTTTCAAGGAAGCACGTGCCTGATGTCGGGCCACGTCCCGTTGTCCCTAAAGTTAAAGCTACCTGCCAGCCCTAGCAAAGACTCACAGGTCTTCCAAATCACCAAACCAGTTAAGACTTCTCTTGGGCCGAGAGCGAAGCCCGGCCTGAAACCTACGACCCCGGAGGCTCCCTTCGATCCGGCAGCCCTTTCAAGATTGATGCATGGCCTCTCGTGGCATGGTTAGTTTCAACCTGACCTTTCATTAGAAGAGGCCAGCGACCGATCCCAGGGATGAGGTAGAAATTTATTTCTATTTGAACACGATGTTGTGCTGATATTTATCCATATATATACATATATATATAATTTACGGACCTCTGTAGCTCACTGGCTCAAACCTCGTGTCACATACAGAGTCACCACGATTATAGGATGGAAGATTCCTGGTGCCTCTGTGAACTTGACAATTGAATGGAATTATTGCCCATTAGGGGGAAGTCAGTGCTAAACCAGATAGCCTCATACAGGGTCTCATTTGTTATGGGCTACCTCAACAGCACAATATATCATCCCGGATGCCTCTAGGCTCCCGGAATTCGTCGAAAGCAATCCATGGAAGGGGGCCTTGCGCTCTCCCCTCAAAGATGGTATGTTAACCATCGAATGGTTTGGCACCCGGACTGTAGAAGATTTTGAATTCTACCCGCCGGGTCTACAGTTCCCTCTCTCTAGTTTCGCATGCCTTACCGAGGAGACACTCGTAAGGTTTGACAAGGTCCCCAAAGAAACCAAAATGTACCCAAAGGGGCAGGCTCAGTCCACCTGGGTCCGGCCCTTAAACGAGTGGGAGTGTGTTAACACTACGTTAACACCTCACAAGAGCCCGTACACGATGTTTCTAGTGGAGGAGTAAACCCCTACTCCGTGTGTCACTAAGATATCGGACCTTGCTCGGCAGGCAATAAACGAGGACAAGCCGTTACCGCAGCTGAAGGAAACGCATCCGACCTCCCTCCTGTCCCTGGGGGATCACGATTGCTGGGCTAACGCCCCGGCGACCTTCACATTGGGTAAATTAAGCGCTGACTGTGCTCCCATTCAGTTCAGTGAGTGGCTACCCAGGCTTCCGGAATCTCTGATATGCCTCGAGCTCGAAGCCTGTATGCGCCTGAGTGGACCTATCAACTCGGCTACAATGGCAGAAAAGACCTCTTTAATGTATGAAGAAGAACCACCTTTTAAGGTCTTGACAAAGTCATTACTTCAAACCTTACTGTCTGATTCCTACGACTTCTTTGCGGCCAGACGTCGTTGCTGTAGGCATGTCTTGTCTGAGGCAACTATCAGACATGAGCCTAACAAGCTCATTAAAGCCCCAGTCTGGAGCTGCTAGGGTCAATCAGAGCCTCAAGGTTCGATGGGCTTAGTCCCCAAGCACAAGTTCGAACCGGCCAGCAACCAATCTCGAGGTAGAAAGAGTCTGAGATCTTTCCATTCCTTCCAAACCGGCAGTCCCAACAGGTGGTTCAAACCATCCCGGTGGCACAAGGGAGTCAACCTTTCACTTCGAAGGGTCAACCCCAACAGCAATACGTGCTGGTTCCTCAGTCCCAAGTAGCAACTACCTCCTATGCTACTTCCCCAGCCCTTAGGCCCACCTTTGAAACTCAGGGTGCTTTCCAGGGTTACCAGCGCCCCAGAGGCGCTAGCTCGAGAGGAACTTTTCGCAACAGCTACTCTCGAGGCCGGGGAGGTAAATCCGCAGCAAATCATTGGGGGTTCTCAGGTAGGGGTAGGACTTTACATCTTCCGGAACCGTTGAACGTTCAACATTTGGGCTTTCAGTATAATTTCCAAAGGTCTGGGGTGGAGTTGGATAGAATGGCCCCCTCCACCAACCAGTTTTCATCAACATCCAACGGAAGAGCTAGTCTTATATGAAAACGATTTATTGCAAAAGGAAGCAATAAAGAAAGTAAATCGTTTGTAATTTCAGGATCACTTGTTCAGCGGGCCAAAGAAAGACTCAGAATAGCGAAGAGTAATCCTAGACCTGTCGCTTCTGAATTCTTACATTTAATGCGACAAGTTTCACATGCTGACCATCTCTCAGGTGCGGACCTTGCTTCTCTGTGGGGCCGTCACCTCCCCTATGGATCTTGCAGACGTTTGCTATCATGTTCCGAAAGCAAGGCATTTTCGTCCGTTTCTAGGCTTCAACTAGGCAAACTGCCTCACAGCAACTACAGAGTGATAATCTCTTACAACAGTTTTGGTTCCAAATCAACTTCGAGAAATCTCGTTTAGTCCCGAGGACAAGTTTCAATGGTTAGGATTCAATGGGTTCTATGCTCCCACACTCTGTCTCCCAACAGCCAAGAGGAACGGTATAGCAAAACACAATAAGTTTTCTCAAAGACAAATTGTCTTCCAGAAGAAATCAAGAGAGAACCCTGGGTGCCCTCCAGTTTGCCTCAGTAACAGATATACTACTGAAGGCCAGACTGAAAGATATAAGCCGAGTATGGTGCTCCAGGAAAACGAGTAATATCGAGACAATGGGCTCGACTCCAACCAATTCTGAAGAAAAGACTTCAACCATGGACAAAGGTCAAAATCTGGCAAATCAGTTTCCTTACAATATCCACCCCCAAGCTCGTCATTTACACAGACGCCTCCCTAACAGGCGGGGGGAGGGGGGGGATACTCTCAGTACACGAAAGTCCTGGGACTATGGTCGACAATATTCCGCCAACTTCATATCAATGTTTTAGAAGCCATGGCGGTATTTTTGACCTTAAGCAACCGGCTCCAGCCAAAAACCAACATATCAGGTTTCTTCTAGATAGATAGTGGCGGACGCACTTTCGAGGACAACTCCGCTGGAGTCGGAGTGGTCACTAGACCCAATGTCCTTCAGTTGGATTCTTTCTCAGGTTCCGGATCTCCAGATAGATCTGTTTGCAACAAAGTCCAACTACAACTAGAGTGCTACGTAGCTCCCAGCCCGGATCCTCGGGCTTACGCCACAGGCGCACTATCATTAGTCTGGAACACTTGGGAGAGAATTTACCTATTCCCACCAATAAATCTGTCGATGAAAGTGTTAGACAAGCTCAGGACTTTCAAAGGCCAAGTTGCTCTAGTAGTCC
>NC_090763.1:33347093-33367093 GCF_036898095.1 Palaemon carinicauda
GGTTAGGGTCATATTTACTCTTCATGTTTCATATTTTTTTCGCTGGATAGGCAAATTTCCTTGTGTATTGGATTTCTAGAGTATATTAAGTTGCTCTTGTTAGGTTACTCGTTTGAGAAAATTTGTGATTTGATTATTATTTTGTAACATTTAATATTGCACATCGCGTTGCAAACCTATTACTTTGTTTATCCGAAATTGCCGAAATTGCGGTCATTTTAGTAGTACTTCATATTTTTACACATGATGGGTGACTTGGATTATTTAAAATCTGTCAGAGCTCACCACAGGACGCAAGTAACCAAAAAGTGTAAGAATGTTCAGGATAACTGTGGGTCTTTCACCTCATGTGAGGTCAAAGAAAATATTCTCTCTTTGGATAGTTTACGACAGAAACTTGATGACTGTAACACACAGATTTCTGAGCTTATTTGGAAGTCGGATAAGGGTGGTCTTGCTGCTGAACTTAAGAGTTGTGATGAATATGATGAAAAAATTACTAGTGCCATTTCATTGCTCAAAAGTGCTCCAAATGTATGTGACGGTAATGATGTAAGTAACAAGCTTAAGCTTCCAGAGTTGCCACTTCCAGTGTATAGTCATGCTAGGGGAGAGAGTATTGAGAAGTTCTTTAGAGATTTTGAGGATATAACTGGTAGAGCTAATTTGAACTCCTACACAAAACTTTTGTACCTTCAAAGACAGACTCGGAAGGAACCCCATACACTTATTCAGTCTTTGAGTTCAGGGAGTCGAACATATGAGGATGCCAAAAAACTGCTTATGGAAGCATTTGGGTCTGTAATTGTTCAGAAGTATGATAGTATTAAATTGTTGTCAGAGCTAAGACTTTCTTACCAGGATGACCCATATAAGCTTATTGGAGAGATGAAAATGATCAGAGATACTTTCAATAATCTTTCAGTTTCTGTGGATGACATTCTTCAGTTCTTTTATTGGAGCTCTCTAAATGAAAGCTTTAGGTCACAATTAATTCAGATCACAGGAAACTCTAAACCTTCTTTAAAGGAAATTGATGATCACATATTTGAAGCTACAGAACGGTATGTCGAAGCCCAAGAGAAATTTAAAAGGAAAAGAAAGTCCAATGAATGTGATGCTGCTATTTCTAATTTTGCAGCAAATGTTAAGCCCTTGGATGAATCTGTTCCCAGTAGATTTCGTGCATGCATTCTTTGTAGTAAGAGCGGGGAGTCTTCAGACCATCCAATATATAAATGCCTAAATTTTGCCTCTCCTAAATTGAAGACAGAGAAGCTTAAAAGTTTGCATGCATGCTGTAAATGTGCAAATTTTCACAGAACCAAAGATTGTAAATTTAGGTTTAATACCAAATGCAAGCATTGTAGTAAATGGCACTTTTCATTTTTGTGCCCAAGTAGAGATTCTCAGCAATCAGATATTTCAACTGATACCCCAAATACAGTGTCGCATAACGGTTTAGCATGCGTTGATCTTAATACTTTGCACGTGACTGCTGTATCTAGTTCTATCTTGCCCACATTCAGCTCGCCCCTTCCTGATGGTTCACTGGTAAGATGCTTAAAGGATAGTGGATCGCAGATGACATTTGTTAATAGTGATTTAGCTGATAGGCAAGGGTTTGAGGTGATTAATCCAAATTTTAGTTTAGTTGTGAAAGGGTTTAATGAGTCTAGAACCTTCAATACCAAAATAGTTAGACTTCAGTTGATGTCTGAGCATGAATGTCACATGGTTGAGGCAGTTTGTATTCCTGAAATTAAAACTAGACTCCACCTTCCAGGTCTTGGGAAGATTGTTCATGAGTTTTCTAAAAGGGGCTATTCTCTTGCCGACAAATTTTTGAAAGCTACAGATGATGAAATTGCAAATATTAATTTATTGCTGGGAACTGACTGTGAATATGCAATTCCTGTAAGTACCAAGATTTTTGGTGGCACTGTTCCTTCAGTATATCTTGAAAGTTCATATGGAATTATGCTTTGTGGCCAAGTTGACACAATCTCAGATAATTTGAAGTATTTACCCTGCATAAGTCCTCAGTTTTTGTCATGTAATGTTGTAAGTAAGCTTGGAGATTCTGATATTGCCCCAGTGTTGGAAAATTCTGCTAAGAGTCCTATTTCCCTGGACAGTAATCCTGAAATATCAGTTGTGGATGAAAAGGGAAATGTTAATGAGACAGAACTGCAGAAAGCTGTGGATAATATTATTTTCCAAGAAAGGCACAGAATATTAAACTATGATAACAATAATTACAATGATACTTCTATTGAGTCCCATGATAAGCTAATTGATTTTGTATTGGAGTCAACTACCCGGAACGAGGAGGGAAGGTTAGTTATGCCTCTCCTCTGGAACAGTGAAGTGTCGCATCTCTTGGGAAATAACCAACGTCTATCCAAATTAATTTTGAATTCTAATTTAAGAAAGTATAGAAATAGACAACATCTATCTATGATGGATGAAGTCTTCAGGGAACAAGAAAACCTGGGGATAATAAAAAGGGTTGACAACTTACCAGAGTTTCTTAAAGAGAATCCTAACTTCAGTTTCCTACCCCATATGCCTATTTTCAGAATGGATAAGGAATCGACAAAATGCAGAATTGTATATTTGTCAAATCTCTCGGAAAAAGATACTCATAAGCCAATGACTGTGTCTCATAACCAAGCAATGTTGACAGGCCCATGCTTAAATAGGAAGGTCTCGACAGCTGTTCTGCAGCTAAGGTTTGATGAAAAAGTTCTTTGTTTTGATTTGAAGAAGGCTTTCTTACAGATTGAACTGCCAGAGAGTGACCAGGTTAAACTTCTTTTTTATTGGTTTAGGAATGTTGCTAAGCAAGATTTTTCTCTTGTTCCATATAAACATGTTAGATTGCCTTTTGGGTTAAAACCAAGTCCAGCAATGTTACTTCTTGGGCTATACAAAATTTTGATTTTGGATATTACAGATGACGCCCAAGAAATTAGGGATCTCAAAAGATGTATATATGATCTCTGCTACATGGATAATTGTGCCTATACAACAAATAGTACTGATACTTTACATTGGGCATTTAATCATTTAAAGGACATATTTGAGCCATATAAGTTTTCATTGCAACAATTTGTCACAAATGAGATTAAACTCCAAAGTATAATTGATGAACATGCCAAAGAATCTACACCTACTAAAGTTAAACTGTTTGGTCTTATTTGGGACAGGACTGAGGATACTCTTGCTACCCAAAGTCTGAATCTAGATAAAATGGCTTCTAGTAAAAGGGAAATCTTGAGGTCCCTTGCTTCAAATTATGATATTCTTAATTTCAATATGCCACTCTTGAATAGAGCTAGGCTATTTATGCAGAAACTGCAGTATATGAAGGATTTAGAATGGGACACTAGGTTGCCTGAAGAGGAATTACGGGAATGGAGAAATATTGCTACTCAGGTTAACTCTGCTCCTGAAGTTGCAGTAAAGCGATATGTGGGCAGGAGAGATGGTAGTTACAAACTTGTCGCATTTACTGATAGTTCACGTGTGATATATGCGACAGTTATATACATAGTGAATGAGACTACTAAGGGGCTTAAATTCTTGTTTTCAAAGAATAGATTGATCAATAAGCAACTATCTACAAAATCTATTCCTTGCTTGGAATTTCAAGCCATAGCCTTTGGCACGGAAGTCCTTATTGACACATTCAAAGAACTTGCTGGGCCTATGTGTGTGAAACCCATTAATATTACTGGTTTGGAACTCTACACTGACAGCTTGGTCTGTCTTAATTGGCTGAATTCCCATGTTAATAAGATTGATAAATTGAAGAATCTTAATGCGTTTGTAATAAATAGACTACATAATATCTGCCAGTTGTGTGAAGTGCATCCCATTGCTTTTAATTTTTGTGGAGGGTCTGTAAACCCAGCTGATAGTGCTAGTCGTCCTACTTCTTACAAAATGCTGATGAAATCTTCATTTCTGACTGGTCCACCACATCTCTGTAAAGATGTGACAGGAGATTGCTTTAAGGTAGTTATCCCAAACCCTTGGATATCAGGGTCTAAGATGAACAGGAATGATGATTCTAGGGAACTTTATGTTGCAACTGCAGTGCATGGTAGCGAAAGGGCTGTTCACCTTTTCCCTATGGATCGGTTTTCGGATTTTCACAAACTTGTAGCAGTACAACACATAGTTCTTAAATTTGTCAATAAATGTAAGATTAAATTGAGAGAGAGAGATCCAGCTAAGTATTCACATTTAATCTGTTTTGAGGAGGACGAGCTTTTTGCTAAGGCAAATTCTATCTTGATTTCTCAAGATCAGAGAGTCCATTTCCCAGAAGTGTTTGATTACTTTTCTTCTAAGAATCCTGCTAGTAAAGACATGCCAAATATTGTAGGCCAGCTCAACATATTTCTTGACAAAGATAATGTTCTCAGAGTTAAGAGTAAGTGTTCACGCTGGAAAGATATGAACAAGTATGAATTTGTTCCCATTCTCTTGTCGAAATCAAGTTTGCTTACCAAATGTATCATTCTTGATACACACAGGAAAACTTCCCATGCAGGGTTGTATGCTTTGCTCTCAGAATTAAGGAAACAATTTTATATACCACATTACTTCTCTACAGTAAAGAAAATTCTTAAGCAATGCATAAATTGTAGGAGGTTTAATCTGAAAAACATTAAGTTAAATCAGTCACCATATAGAGATTTCCGGTTAGAACCCCCAAATATTCCATATAGATATAGTTTTATGGATCATTTGGGACCATACTGGATTATTTGGAATGGCAAGAAGGTTAAGGTATGGTTGCTTTGCATTACGTGCCTTTGGAGCCGTGCAATAAATTTAAAGGTTTGTTTAGATCTTTCAATGCCTACGTTTCTGAGAGCATTCCAAATGCACATTCATGAGTTTGGCATGCCTGAGAAGTGTTTTTCTGACAAAGGCACTCAAATAGTAAGTGGCACAAATATCATTAAGGATTTTCTCAGTGATCCTAATACTAGACAATATCTGCAAGAGAATAATATCAAAGCTCTTGAATTTCAACAGTATTACAAGGGTTGTAAACAACTTGGTTCATTAGTTGAGAGTTGTGTTAAACTTGTAAAAAGGCTGATTTATGGTGCGATAAAGAATTCGGTATTGAGTTTTGTAGATTTTGAGTTTTTAATTAGTGAAGTTGTGCACCTTGTTAACAGAAGGCCAGTGGCTTTTAAAGAAGCTCTCAGAGACTGCAACCTGAATGAAGATATACCTGCCCCAATTACACCGGAAATATTACTTAAGGGTTATGAACTTGTATCTTTGAATATAATCCCTAACTTACAACCTATACCTATGGATGATCCCTCCTGGAATCCTAATTCTACAGAACAAATTAGGGAGAATTATAGCAAGCTTCGTAAAGCTCGCTTAAAATTAATAGAATTATATAATTCAGAATTTCTTGCTCAACTTATTAGTCAAGCAATAGATGAAAAATCCAGATATATGCCTATTGGCCACAAACCATTGCAAGTAGGAGATATTGTATTGATTAAAGAAGCCATGCAGAAGCCTACAAATTACCCTATGGGGAAGGTCTTGAAAGTGCAAGTAAATGACTTGCAAGAAGTTACAGGGGCAACAGTAATGAAAGGTAATAGATCCCGTGTGGATATGCATGTCGAGAGCCTTATTCCTTTGATGAGCATCCGAGAATATGAGCAAAATAGGACACTGCAAGAAAACACAGCTGAAGCACAAATACCAGAGGCAGATGCTGTTAGGCCTCGGCGGAAAGCTGCCATTAGGGCAAATGAGAGAAACCTTAAACTGGCTAAAGATGGTTTGATTTGATTTTTGCTTGTATAAACACATTTGTTTTTGGTTTGTTTTGAAATCTTTTATTATTGCAAAATTACTAATGAAATAAGCATTAGTAACTGGTTACCATTCAATTTTTTATTGGTACAAAATTGAATGGCCTTTCCTGGGAGTGTTTGGAAAGTTATGTTTATCCTTAGTTTTTCCTTCTTATTAATATAAGAGATTTTCATTATTTTGCGTAATATTATTAGTTAGTCTCGTATTCTCATGTATTTTGCTTTTATTGCTTCCTTATACTCTAAAATAAGCATTAATTATTAAAGTTATATCCTGCTTTTTTGGTATCTTTGTTCTTCTGTTGTAATTGCTTGGTAAATATATGCATTTCCTTCATCATTTAAATGAATGTTTGGTAAATTGATTTTCTTTTAACTTAACTATACCAAGCACCAAGCAAACAGCAACGAAGGTAGTTAATTACGTTAATCCTGTAACTAGTTACTGCCTAGTTTGGTTATCTTCCAGCGTCAACCCCGTTCCCAAAATACTTTGGAGCAGTAGTAGCTTGGAAGGAGAGAGACAGTGAAGACGTGACCGCTACCTAGCACAGCGTGACTTTGAGATCGGTACTACGATCATACAAATCTTAAGTGCAGTGCATTCTAAAGGAACTATGAAGAGCTAAATGTATCTGTGACCTGGCCCATGTACTGAGGGTGGGGAGGCGGATAATGCTGCCTTTTATCCCCCTTTGGCCGCCACCATTTCCACGAAGAACAACTTGCCAACCGATACCATCTAGTTGTTAATACGACTATTCGGCTTAATTTGGACCTGGAAAGGATAGCTGAAAATTTGAAGGTTTGTTGCAAATTTCGTTTGGTGCTTGTCATTTGCGATTTCAATTTCAGTAATTATTGTTGAACAATAATGTCTTAACAGAATTTCCCCATGAAATTTATTAAGAGAATCATATTCGATTGGTACCCATGTATGTAATTATATTTACCAAGTAAGCCTATTATGTCTTTTGGACCTTCATTTAAAGGCAACATTAATATTTCTGGAGCTAGCATATTACTTTTACTTATATTTAACAGGTAGTAATTCATATTTTTCAAGCCATAATTTTATATTTATGGTCTGCCGGGTTAACCCAGTAACTACTTGTTCATCCCAGATAGTTTTGCTTAGCCTCTCAATCTCGTGCTTCGTTGCCTCATTGTTTTTATTTATGTTTGAATGGACATGCCCACTTATTTGCATTGCTCTTGAGCATTTAGAGGTTTACTTTATATATATATTTTACTTGATTCATTTTTCTTAAGTTTTACATTAAATTTTATTTAGTTAAATTGATTAGGAGTCCCTTCTTATATTAGGATTTCCCTCATTTCAGATTCTCTTGATTTATTCTGAAACTGTGAGTTGGCAGCAGGGCCAGCACCATCCCTCTACCGCGTATGGTTTGGGATTACCTGTTGCAAACCAGGAAGCAAGGATATTCCCAACAGATTGATAAATTAAACTGTAGAATTTATTATTAAATTTCTTGTGTTTTTTCTTGGTGTATTATTCACAGTAATTAATTCAGAATACATCCTGCTTTCACAACTAGGGTTTTAGCTTGGCTAGTGATGATAATAATAATAATAATAATAATAATAATAATATGTATATGTATATGTATATATATATACACACACACACACACACACACACACACACACATATATATATATATATATATATATATATATATATATATATATATATATATATATATATATATATATATATATATATATATATATAAAATTTGATAACTTGAAGATAATAGCAGACAACTTAAGAGCTAGGAAATCAGTGGTCTTCATAAAAAAAAGAAAGGAAAAATAGAATTTGGGTCTACACCTCCATAAGCATCAACATCTGAGAAGAGTTTTGAAGACTATTTGAAGACTTTTTGAAGACTATTTCGGATTTTGAAGCTTTGAGACAAGGAATGTTTTTTTTCAAAATAACCTATATACAGGAACTTTATATTTTTGGCTCGGCGGGGTTCCCCGCTTCCCGCCAGCCCGGGTGGGCCTCCCAGACTTCCCGCCTCCCCCACTCCCGCCAGCCCGGGTGGGCCTCCCAGAATTCCCGCCTCCCCCACTCCCGCCAGCCCGGGTGGGCCTCCCCACTCCCGGCACCCCAGGCGTGCCTCCCCCCCCCCCTCTCCCGCTAGCCCTGGCCGGCCTCCCCCCTCTCGCCAGCCCGGCGGGCCTCCCCCCTCCCGCCAGCCCGGCCGGGCCTTCCCCCTCCCGCAAGCCCGGGCGGGCCTCCCCACCTTCCTCCAGCCAGGGCGGGCCTCCCCCCTCCCGCCAGGCTGGGCGGGCCTCCCCCTCGCTCCCGCCACCATGGGGGCCTCCCCCTCCCGCCCTTTTTTCCCCCTATTTCATTCTTTATCATTTGTGGTTCTTTCTTTCATTCTTTAATCATTTATTTATCAAACATTCTCATTATTTTCAAAATGAATGGCCTTCCCCTCCTGTGCTCGTCTTAGACCGTCAATAATGGTTCCTAGATTCTCACTATCTCTCCCGAAAAGAAATCTCTCCCGAGCGGCAGCATGAAACACCATCCCTGGACCATTCCAACCTGGAACTATTTGATATTCGCGTGAAGCCAAGACAAGGTATTCATTAGCTGGATTCAAACATAGGTCATTTGGAGTACTATATTCCATTTCCTTTAGTCTTCAATATTACAATCTCCATAGAAAAAACCTTGCATTGTAAAGCATGCTTCCATGAATGAGTAGTGTCACTCAAGATTTTCTTTTATAAAATTTATGTGTCATTATTTTATCACTATTCCAGTTAACAAAAATATCTTGTTTGATTAAAAAAAAAAAAAAAAAAAAAAAAAAAAAAAAAAAAAACGGGAAAATCTTTCTACACAGCACTTCAGGTGTATGGAGGACTACAAAATATAATGATATAATTATATCGAGTCAGAAAAAAACCCAGACATGAAATGACGTGTCTGAGGCCTTTGTCTTACAGTGTACTAGAAACAGTTAATTACCAGATCGTATTTGCGTAGGCGTAAAGGATTGTGATCCTTCAGGTGCGGTGATGTCAATGCATGGAAACACCGTCATGTTTTCCTTTTAAATTATCTAAATGCTTTAAGCATTGCATTATAGGCCTATCGTACATTGCAGCTTCTGCATCTATATGTTTTAAGCGTTGCAGTGTAGGCCTATATAACATTACAGCTCCTGCGTCTATAGAGCATTGTATTGTAAGTCTACCTGACAATACAGTCAGCAGGAACCTCGTTGCTTTTGTGCAGTATTAAAAAATCCAGCACTTATATTCCTCCTGTGTTTCTTTGGTAGCAGCAAATACGATCTATTTTAGTTTGCAAACGATTACGTAATTTTCTCTGAATTTAGACTCAGCTTCAGATTCTGAGGACATTTTATTTATTTACCTATTTTTTTTTTTTTTTTTTGGGGGGGGGGGTTACGAAGAAGCTATTTTCAGTGAAGTTGCTTTTCATATATAAAAGCTACCAGTTTACTTTTTTTTTTTTACATTTTAAAGTTTTAATTAAAATTCATTATATATATCCTCATAATCCCCTACGCCTATTGACGCAAAGGGCCTCGGTTTCAATTTGCCAGTTGTCTCTATATTGAGATTTCCAATCAATACTTCTCCATTCATCATCCACTTCACACTTCACATTCTGTAAAATGGAAGTGTCCAAAGAATTGTATCAAACATGGTCTATAACTATTATTTGAAGTTAGACGACATAGTTACAAACATATAACAGTTATAGTGAAATATTGGAAATTATTTGTGACTGTTCGAAGGATATTCTAGGCTGGATATTCAAGTTAAGGAATGGGAATGTTTATAGGCCTAACAAATGAGTATTGAAGTTGAGGGTAAAAAGTCTTTTATCTTAAAAGCATATCTCGGTGACACCTGAAAGGTCGACATGATATTGTTCTTGTAAATGTTTTAATCATAGACTATAGATTGGCTTAGCTATTCAAGTAACTGTCTTCTTCTTTCAATCTCATTCCCATTATATAGCAGGGTCGGCCGCTCGAGTCAACTCTCTCCGTCTATTTATATTCTCTTTATCTTATGAAGAGAATCTTTAATCAATAATTTTAAGAATAAACTATTTGATTCCAAATCAAATTTGAATAAAAATATTCTTATTCAGTCTAGGCCTTTAAAAGTTAATGGAGAGATTAATATTGTGTTGACTCGAAAATTAGGCAAAAGAAAAATGAGCTTTAACCAGAGAGGGATCCAATGTAGTACTATCTTGCCATCACAGTACTATCTTGTTATCCTAATACCAAATAACTCTCTAGCGGTAGTATATCCTCGGGTGCCTCTCCTTGCCCATCATATTACTAATTTAATTGATAAAAAAAAATCCAAAATTCATAACAAGCTATAATAATAATTATTACTAAATGTAACAAATTCTCAATTATTAATCTTTATAAGAAATTATGAATTTATCAACAAATCTATAAATTTTGCATAAAATGTTTGAGTCTTCTTAATTGGAGAATATTTTCCGAGCAGTAATGGCAGTGATGTTTGTATCTTCCTGGATAACCTGAAGTAAAGAGACTGGTTTTCCAAGAGTCCTGGTTCGGGTCAAGCCCGAAGAAATTGACTCTGTTGAGGATCCTTTCTCTTGGGTGTCTTCCGATTTAGGACTACCTCTCGGTTTGGGGTTCCGAGACAGGCAGGATAGAAAGAGAGTATCCTGTCACTGACGTCTCTCGGTTATCCAGGAAAACAGCAACAGGTTTTCTTTGGTCTGGTGTTGATTCTCCTATTTCTTTTTTTCGCTCTCTCTCTCTCTCTCTCTCTCTCTCTCTCTCTCTCTCTCTCTCTCTCTCTCTCTCTCTCCCATCAAGTATCTCTTATCTTTTTCCTTCTTCTCTTCCTCTAGTAAGACATGGGGTGTGGGAAAATGGTGATACTTTTATAATTTTGCGTCGGACAAGGATGTGTGTATGTGTGAGACAACATTTAATGCTTTAATGTCTGAGTGAGGAAGAGGGCGTCAAGAGAGAAAATAACTTCAGCTTAGTCCTGTAGTCTAATAATAATAATTTACGCATTTGGGTTATTAATTCAAAGTTATTATTTGATTTAGCTTATGTCGTTTTGAGTATAAAGCAAAAGTTAGTTAGTGTCATGGTTTCAAAACTTGCAATAAATTATTATAATCTGAAGCTTAAATTACAGTCAACGTTGCCTATATTGGACAAAAAGACGTGGGCGAAGTATCGCCGAACGAAGTGACATCGGAAAAAAAAGACCACCCACCATATAGGTCTAATCTCACGAGGGGTTTATTCAGGGAGAAGAAATGATGATAAATAAATAATTAAATAATCGAGGTGGTATGCTAACCTCGCTCTTATTTATATATATATATATATATATATATATATATATATATATATATATATATATATATATATATATATATATATATATATATATGATAAATTTTGCACATTTAAACGTGTTTTTCATATTCAAATAAGCCATATATATTTTTGATACATTAATGTCTGGATTCTCTTAACGACCTCGGGATCAGAGCCCCAGGCGAAATCACACAAAGACAAGAGCTTGGCTCCGGCCGGGAATCGAACCCTGGTCGGCAAGCTTGTATAGACAGTGACTAAGCCACTTGGCCACGAAGAAAGATAAAAGTCAATGATAATTCTTCTGTACTTATACCTGTCGAATTCAGGTATTTTGTACTTAGAATTCTAAGTACAAAATACCTGAATTCGACAGGTATAAGTTAAATGACCGGAGAGGGCTGTTCTTGCTAACTAAATAAAGCATGCAACATGAACAGCGACGCCATAAAATGGCGCGTCCGGTATCGGCACAGCTCTGCCACGAAACACAATATTTTACGAAAAATAGAAGTTACTTTACGGCTAGAGCTTATTTAAACAATACTGGGACCTGGTACTCTACTTTCCAGAAGAAGGCAAGGCTGAAGGTAGCGACATAATGGCGATGTAAGCTGATGAAAAAAGCACTTAGGGAAAATCCGACTTAAGCAAAGAGCTACAGGCAAAAGGATGAGGACGGACATGACGTCATTTAGCAATGGCGCCTGTTTGTTTACGTCTCGAGTACCAAAAGCAGACACGGATGAGTGTAACTGTGGAACGGCTCCCCAGTTATTCTCTACCTTTCCATATCGAAGTGTTAACTCTATATGGGGTGCATATAGCTATGTGGCGTGTTAATACATGCATCCCCTATTGATATACGATATCTTAGAGGGAAACCTTTAGGGTACTCGCACCAGAAGTTAGAATTCTGTGATAACCTTTAGTTTAATTCTCTGGGAATATCCACTGTAGTTAAATATACCCTAGGAAGCTACTGAAGGAACCTTCCATCAGGACGTCATGGCTTGAGCTCAAATATATATATATATATATATATATATATATATATATATATATATATATATATATATATATATATATATATATATATATATATATATATGTATGTATGTATGTATATATATATCTGTATATTTATGTATGTATATATATACATATATATATATATATATATATATATATATATATATATATATATATATATATATATATGTATATATATATGTATATACATATATATATATATATATATATATATATATATATATATATATGTGTGTGTGTGTGTAAAGAGTAGCATAAGAAACTGTTAATAGTATTATATTACTTAACAAAGCCTGAACATAATGAGTATTGAAATCAAAAGGGCAGAACATTGAAATGATTGCAGAATATACAAAACACTGACAAGTTAATAGAAAATTGATAATAAAGATTCAAACGAAATACAAAAATAAATTCAGGCATATCAGTTTATGGCTTATTTCCAAAACATTACAAATAAAAAACACATTTGGAAATGCTGTAAAAGCAGAAAAATAGCTTGTGGAATCTTCCTTATATAATAAAAAGCAAGTGTCTGGTTTTAGATATATACATATATATATATATATATATATATATATATATATATATATATATATATATATATATATATATATATATATATATATATACATATATATATATATATATATATATATATATATATATATATATATATATATATATATATATATATATATATATATATAATATAGATGTATAGATAGACAAATAGATAGATAAAAATATAGAGAGATATTTCTCTCCAGTCACGCTCAGTTCTCTCCGTCTCTCGGGTAGTGAGGAGAGGAAATAGTCATATCCTGGTGAGAATATTGCTTGCAGCGAAAAAATTTTAATACAATTATCCTAAAAGCTGTCTTGTATAATTGAATCCTGGCATTAGCCTCTTGCAAATTCTTGATAATGGCGTTTCATATTACTTTATGGAAGAGTTGTAATTTCTATTCGAAATAGGAACCTGACTGAGGGAAAACCTCACCCAGGGAAATAGCAATTCTATCAGACTTTTCCTGGTTGTTTACGATAACGAATGGGAAATGCGATATATGCTCGAACTAACTTGAAAGTAATTGGGAAAGATTCCGAGATATTCAGTGGTTCTTCTCAAGGCAAAAGCTGCATCTTATGCAGCTGCACCTACAGCAGAGGATGAGGTTGAACCCTGTTAATAGGGCTTTTGAATGAGAACTGGGGTTCAAAAATCAACTATGAAATATTCTTTACTGGGAAGGCTGTTGCTTTCAAGACCAGGTTGTTGAGAACGTTTTATAACTTTCTTTTGGGAAACTATAAGTACTTTTTACATAATTAATAAAAGATTTGGGGTTTAAATATTTATCTTTCTATCAGCAGAATCCGTTGTTGCTTTTACCGCATATAATAATGCACACTTTATAGCGTTAAAGCTATTCATACTCATTTATTAGCCTATATATATATATATATATATATATATATATATATATATATATATATATATATATATATGTGTGTGTGTGTGTGTGTGTATGCATGTATGTATGTATGTATGTATGTATGTATGTATGTATGTATATATATATATATATATATATATATATATATATATATATATATATATATATATATATATATATATATATATATATATATATATATGTATATATGTATATATGTATATATATATATATATATATATATATATATATATATATATATATATACATATATATATATATATATATATATATATATATATATATATATATATATATATATATATATATATATAATGTGTGTGATACCGTATTTATACAGAAATTTTGTATCCCTAAGTTATCAGTTCATTATGATTCTAGATAAATTCTATTTTAGAAAAGAGGATGGTATGGTATTAGGTTGCTGAATCCCTTAATAGAGATCTAGCTAAAATTAGTGTATGGGTGCAAATTATGGAGTATGAAGTGGAATCCTAACAAAACTCCAAGTTTGATTATAAGTAGGTCAAGGACAGTGGCCCTTTAACATCCTGATCTCAGCATTGATAATGTTTCTTTAACTTTGTATGATTCTTTTGAAATTTTAGGTGTGATTCTCTACAACAAATTTACTTTTGAGAAACACATTAGGTCTGTGTCTTCTTCAATTGCACAAAAAATGGCTTATTGAGAAAGTCTTTTAAGGTTTTAGGTGATTAATCTATTCTAAAGTAGTATTTTAATTCTTTCATATTACCTTGTTCTGAGTATTGTTCTCCTGTCTGGTCTTCAGCTGCTGATTCTCATCTTAATGTGTTGGACAGGAACTTACGGTCCATTAAATCTTTTATTCCTATTCTAGATATTAATCTCTGGCACCGTCGTCCTATTAGTTTATTATGCATGTTGCAGACGATTTGTTATAATTCTGGCCATCCTTTACTTTCAGGTCTTCCCGGACAATTCCATCCTGTTCGTAATACTAGGTATGCAGTTAATTCTAATAGTCAGGCCTTCTCCATCACGAGGCTCAATACTACACAGTACTCTAGAATTTTTATTCCAGCTGTGACCAAGTTGTGGAATGATCTTCCTAATCGGGTAGTTGAATCGGTAGAAATTCAAAAGTTCATACTAGTGGTAAATGTTTTCATGTTGAATAGGCTTACATAAGTCCTTTAATAGTTTATATATTATATATCATATATCTTTTTTAATGTTGTTAATGACCTTGGAATATACGATATACTTCTTATATCGTTTATTGATTTTCTTATTTTCTTTCCTCACTGGGCTATTTTTCAATATTAGGGCCCTTAGGCTTAGAGCATCTTCCTTTTCCAACTGAGACTGTCACACACCTATCTTCAAGGGCTAAATATCAAGTATCTGAGATTCCTTGACCTCTATTTTAAGGAACATTACCTCTAGCATCAGAAGCTCTTACTTTTAGCATTAATTACTCTTTGACCCCTATTTTGAGATACCTTACCTTTACAATTAGTCGCTCTTTGGCTTCTATATAGTAGAGCCTTACTTGGAGCATTATAGGTTCTTTGACATCTATTTTGAGGCACCTTACCTTTAACATTAGAGGCTCTTAGACCTCTATTTTGAGCCACCTTTCCTTTAGCATTAGAGGCGGTTTGATCTCTACTTTGAGGGGCCTTACCTCTAGCATTAAAGACTTTTTGATCCCCATTTTGAGGCGTGTTACCTCTCTATTAAAGGCTGTTTGACCCCCCCCCCCCTTTCTCTCTCTCTCTCTCTCTCTCTCTCTCTCTCTCTCTCTCTCTCTCTCTCTCTCTCTCCTCTCTCTCTCTCCTCTCTCTCTCTCTCTCTCTCTCTCTCTTTTAAACGCATTACCTATAGTATTAAGGCCTCTTTGGCCTCTATTTTTACGTACCTTACCTCTAGCATTAAGTTCTCTTCGACCTCTAGTTGGAGATTCCTTAACCAATATTTTGAGGTGCTATAGTTTTAGCATTAGAAGTTTTTTACCTCTATTTTGAGGTGCCATACCTTTAGTATTAGAGGCTCCTTGATCTCTCTATGGAAATTCCTTACATCTAGTATTAGAGGCTCCTTGATCTCTATATGGAAATTCCTTACATCTAGTATTAGAGGCTCCTTCATCTCTATATAGAAATTCTTTACATCTAGTATTAGAGGCTCTTTGATATCTATTTAGTAGCTCTTTGTTTCCAGCATTAGAGGGTCTTTTACATCTTTTTTTGAAGTGTCATAGCATTAGAAGTTGCTTTGACATCTATTTGGAGGTGGCATACTTCTGGTATTAGAGGCTCTTAGATCTCTATATTAAAATTCCTTACCGCTAGTATTAGAGGCTCTTTGACCTCTATTTAGTAGCTCTTTATCTTTAGCATTAGAGGGTCTTTGAGATCTATTTTCGAAGTGCCATACTTCTAGCATTGGAAGTTCTTTGACTTTTATTTTGAAGGGCAGTACCCCAAACATTAATTTTTTTTTTTTTTTTTTTTGCATTTAAAATATCTTTTTTCGACATATTTGTCATGGCTATTTTTACTTGGCTTCATCTACACAATTAGGGCAAAACCATTTCAATTTTTCTATATTTTTATTTTTTTATTTTGGTGTCTATAAAGCTGTAAAGACACGTTTGTTGTGGTAGAACCTTCCACAGCATTCACATCCTATCCACTCCCCCCACCACACTAAAGACCCACATGAAAGGCAACTATTCCTTAAGGTGTAGTTTTATCATTAATTTGTGTTCCTTCATGAGGATAACTGAAGGAATTTAAGCTAGAACACAGCTCAATATAAATATCGTTATGTGTGAGGCCTTTGTCCTGCATTGGCCAAGAAACTGTCTACTTATCACTTGTTCTACTTTTTTATTGCAATTCAGATACTTTCTTCTCCATTACCATTTTAATACCTTTTCGTTTTGCTTTATCACTATAAAGAGATTTTTGTTGTAAATATTCAAGACCAAACCTCCTGCCAAAACTAGACTGGTAATTATTTAAAAGTCCCGCTTTGCAGGGGTGTGTAGATTTAGATTAACTTTCCCTCTTTCACACATTCCATTGAAATTTTAAAGTCATACTCAGTTAAGATTCTCATCCTTATGTATATCGACATGATGATGGCCGGGAATGAGCACAGAGAAGTTGTTTGTTGCTGAGGATTGCCTGGCCCTTTTGGCCAGACACGGGCTCTTGCATTTATGCAGTCCGTAGTAACAGAGAAGAGTCCATCTGGGTAATTATACGATTAGAAGGAAATTGCAGGGTACCTTTGAATTCATATTTTGCAGATAAAAGATGAGAATGTTTTATGTAAATTTGAATAAAATATTGCGTAAATTTTAATTGAAATGGGGATATTTGCAAACAATTATTACTTTTGATTTCGATCTATATAAAATTCTCATTATTCAACCCAAATTATAACATTATGAGAACTTTGAAATAAATTTTAGAACTAAAGTAGTTCTCGGGAGATGTGCCGTATTTAGGCATAGAACAGTTGTCCATCAGTTGCTTTCAAAAGCTGCATACTCTTTTGGAGCTAAACAGAGTGGCTCCTGTTTTGCAATGATAGACAGTCGGTTGATCTGCTTAGATCCATGAGTTAGGCTAATTCATCACCTCTGTTTTGAACATTTCATTGCCTAAATTTATCTATTTTCATGATCTCATGAGAATGAATATTGAAATCGATACCTTATCGATATTTCATCAAAGATGCCTATAAAGTCGTCTGATTAATTCTCATTTCCGAAAAACATTACATATTTTCTTATAGTAATTACCACCAACGATTTTTTGATCAGATCATTATCTGATGTGCCAAATTCCCCAATGCATTGTATATTTTTACCTTTTTTGTTTGTACATGTAGTGCCAAAGTACACCGAAATCTTTATGGCTTAATTTGCATTTAGCGGGAATGTTCATCAAATAATCTTTGAAAAGTTCAACCAAAAAGTTTTAAATTTTTGCAATTACAATATGCCAATAGAAATAATAATATATTAAAAAGGGTGTGTTCAATTAATCCCTGTCCTAAAATTTCTATAATTTGCTACATATAAGAATTCGTCATTTGTAAATGACTTCAACTTGAATGTATGAATTGCATTTGCTATGAGCCATATTATACGTAACTAAATCCTTCGAAAAACGCGCATAACAACGTATTTTTTAATTCAGTCATTTATCAATACTTTTTTATTGTTATGTGTTCAAGAGGTTTGCTTGCTAGTGGGCGGATTTTGATGATATTTAGATGCGGTTTGTGTTTACTTTGTCGTAATTGAATAAAAAGAGAAATAATAGATCAAAGGTCAGAATGAAAGCTTTTGAATAATTATCTGAGAAATATTTCGATAGGGGGCCAACTGTTTTGGATAGTGTTTTTACCAAAACCAAAATAAGTTACTTTTTGGGATAGTAGACAGTATAGACTAATGTTAATGCAGCCGTTGCATTTTTTAGCATATTTCCGGTGTTTATGACATAATGCACAAGTGGGTAAAATAATTTGTCTTATTTGTTATTAATAGAATACATTCGGTTATTGATTTGAAATTTATTTTCTTTACAGGTAAGTGTGCAACCAATTTTAGTTATGGACATGAATATAGCTACAGAAGGTAAGGATAAGTTAACCTATGGTCGTTTTAATTTTTAAGGAATATTGTGTGTTTATTTGATGATTCTAGAGGTTTTTTTTTCCACATTGGGTCAATTCGATGAGGTTGACAGTCCATATCTATTTTCCGTTTAGCAGAGTAGTTAACTAAACACCTTTTTTGTGTTGTATTTGTTCGTCATGGGAAGGTACTGCTAGAAAAATGATAGCATACCAGTAAGTAAATTTAAATAGTGATTTTCGGCAACATGTGTCCAGCAATCGGTTTTCATAAAGTGCATCAGCTCACTATAATGGTGAACGTCTTGACTCCGAACACAATAGACCTCATGAACAGGCTCATTAAGGAACAGTATCTTCGATACCTATTTATTTTGAATTCATTATCAAGATAAAGGAGTCTCAACCAAAGGTTCGTCGATATCTACTTCCATTGCACTGATTGTGTATGTAGAAAGCGTTAGTGCAGGTCTATTTAGGTATTTAATATACAACAGACCTTTCATGAATATAGCGTCTGGCTGACTGGGCCATCAAACAGTGCTACAGTATATGGTCACTTGATTGAGAGAGTTCAGTGTGTTCTTAAACATTTTGTAGTATATCGGACTCGTTAGTCTGTTAAAATTGATTGATCAGTCTTCTGGTTGCAATATTTTCATGAAAGCCTAATAAACCTACCTTCGTAGGGGATAGTGACATAAGTTATTACACGCGGTGCACTGTAGGCACTACTAAGGTGGCTTTGCAGCATTGCTTTGGCCCTTAGCTGCACTACATTTGTATCGTTCTACTTTAACTCCATTCCATCTTCCTTTCTTTTTTTCTTTTTTGGGCTGTCCAACCTTTTTTACTTCATTGTGCAACTTCGGAGTTAACTCGGTTGCGCTTGAACACTTGAATGGCCTCACAGGCCCTAGCGCTGGACTATATAGCATATATTTCACACACACACACACACACACACATATATATATATATATATATATATATATATATATATATATATATATATATATATATATGTGTGTGTGTGTGTGTGTGTGTGTATATATATAATGTTTTTATATGTTTATATGTATTTATATACCTAATAACACATCGGTTTACGAATAACTGAATACATTAACTTTGGTATACGACCATGAAATTGTCTAGTAGCAAAAGTTTCCCTCCGAATGTGCATTTTTGATGCATAAGTTCTGTACGAACAAGATTATCCTGCAAGGAACAGAATTTCTCCTGTGTAATGAAATGATTGAAATATTTTATGAGTTGGAATTTGACCCTATGAATAATATACTAGAGTATGTACACAATGAATGGCGAGCGATTTTGGCCGCTGAGGTAGCAGCTATAAGGGATTCAGCATATGAAGCTTCATTTGCGGTGAATAATGGGGAGGGTGGGGTGTGGCACCCTGGTTCTGATAAAATCTTTTGTAAATACTTCCAATTAAAGACTTATTATTATCAGTTATCGACTTAACGTTGCACATTCTTCCGAGATACGCTTTAATATCAGTGGTAAGGCAT
>NC_090763.1:33372093-33377093 GCF_036898095.1 Palaemon carinicauda
TATATATATATATATAGATGAATATATATATATATATATATATATATATATATATATATATATATATATATATATATATGAATATATATATATATATATATATATATGAATATATATATATATATATATATATATATATATATATATATATATATATATATATATATATATATATATGAATATATATATAGATATATATATAGATGAAATAAATTTCTACCTCATACTTGGGATCGAACGCTAGCCCCTTCTAATGAAAGGCCAGGTCGAAACCAACCATGTCACGAGAGCCCATAAAAAGAATTGGAACCTGACCGCTACCAGCTGTCCGAGGATTTACCTGGCGAGACATCAGTCTCTTACCAGCGAGTTTTACCCAATTCCCCGGGCCACCACGTGACACAATTGGTAGTAATTCATTCAAATTACCCCTAATGAGTCAATATGGATAAATATCAACACAACATCGTGTTCAAATAGAAATAAATTTCTACCTCATACTTGGGATCGAACGCTAGCCCCTTCTAATGAAAGGCCAGGTCGAAACCAACCATGTCACGAGAGCCCATAAAAAGAATTGGAACCTGACCGCTACCAGCTCTCCGAGGATTTACCTGGCGAGACATCAGTCTCTTACCAGCGAGTTTTACCCAATTCCCCGGGCCACCACGTGACACAATTGGTAGTAATTCATTCAAATTACCCCTAATGAGTCAATATGGATAAATATCAACACAACATCGTGTTCAAATAGAAATAAATTTCTACCTCATACTTTGGATCGAACGCTAGCCCCTTCTAATGAAAGGCCAGGTCGAAACCAACCATGTCACGAGAGCCCATAAAAAGAATTGGAACCTGACCGCTACCAGCTGTCCGAGGATTTACCTGGCGAGACATTAGTCTCTTACCAGCGAGTTTTACCCAATTCCCCGGGCCACCACGTGACACAATTGGTAGTAATTCATTCAAATTACCCCTAATGAGTCAATATGGATAAATATCAACACAACATCGTGTTCAAATAGAAATAAATTTCTACCTCATACTTGGGATCGAACGCTAGCCCCTTCTAATGAAAGGCCAGGTCGAAACCAACCATCTCACGAGAGCCCATAAAAAATATTGGAACCTGACCGCTACCAGCTGTCCGAGGATTTACCTGGCGAGACATCAGTCTCTTACCAGCGAGTTTTACCCAATTCCCCGGGCCACCACGTGACACAATTGGTAGTAATTCATTCAAATTACCCCTAATGAGTCAATATGGATAAATATCAACACAACATCGTGTTCAAATAGAAATAAATTTCTACCTCATACTTGGGATCGAACGCTAGCCCCTTCTAATGAAAGGCCAGGTCGAAACCAACCATCTCACGAGAGCCCATAAAAAGAATTGGAACCTGACCGCTACCAGCTGTCCGAGGATTTACCTGGCGAGACATCAGTCTCTTACCAGCGAGTTTTACCCAATTCCCCGGGCCACCACGTGACACAATTGGTAGTAATTCATTCAAATTACCCCTCATGAGTCAATATGGATAAATATCAACACAACATCGTGTTCAAATAGAAATAAATTTCTACCTCATACTTGGGATCGAACGCTAGCCCCTTCTAATGAAAGGCCAGGTCGAAACCAACCATGTCACGAGAGCCCATAAAAAGAACTGGAACCTGACCGCTACCAGCTGTCCGTGGATTTACCTGGCGAGACATCAGTCTCTTACCAGCGTTTTCACAATGACTATAATTCAAGTAAGCCTGTTATACTTGCTACCGTTAGTAGTCCTTCTCTTGCTTTACCTAATGAGGAATTGAGAGCCAAAGGTATAAATGCCATGAGAGACAAAGTGAAGAACTCCGGATGCTATTCGGTCTTCTATTACTCCGATTCACACTAATCTATGGAAATTGTGTGGGACCTGCCCAAGAATGAAACTATGGCACAAGCAAGAGTTACATATATTAGGCGCAGATACTCGGCAAAGAAAAGAAAAAAAAATACGATGTTATCCAAAAAAAAGTGTGAAATTATAAAATGGAAGAATTGTAAATTTTTATTGAGTGTACTTTGATAACATTTTAAAATCATTATCTTTAATTGCAGAGATTGGTAACAAATCACAATAAAATAAACAGCAAAAAATCATAACATTGAAATGTATTGGTTGAGCGGAGGGTCTAATTTTGGTATAGTGAAAATTTAAAGAGAGAGAATTTGGTGGGGTGGAAATTTTGTTGAGTGGAACTTTTGTAGGGAGAATTTTCGAGGTGGATTTTTCGGAGGGTGGCGAGTTAGATTTTACGGGTCACCGCTCCCGTGCTACTGGTAGATGGCCGGTACACTTTTCATCGTGTGTAAATTATTCACAGTTAAAACATCTGTGTAAACTGAAATATGAGATTAGTTCAATGAAACAAGCACGTTTACAGACTGCATTCCGCTATAAATCTCTTGGCATGCGTTACATATTTTCATTGCATGCGTTACATAAGTTCATTGAATTCCATTTCTGAAATAAATTAAGGATATCTCCTAATACTATAACATTAGTTCTATGCAACTCACCACTACTGATATACTTCCTAAGTGTAAAGTATTATTATCATTATTATTATTAAATGCTAAGCTACAACCCTAGTTGGAAAAGCAGGATGCTATAAGCCCAGGGGCCCCAACAGGGAAAATAGCCCAGTGAGGAAAGGTAATAAGGAAATAAGGAAAAATAAAATATTTTAGGAATAGTAACAATATTCAAATAAATATTTCCTATTTAAACAATAAAAACTTTAAGAGAACAAGAGGAAGAGGAACTAGATAGAAAAGTGTGCCCGAGTGTACCCTCAAGCAAGAGAACTCTAACCCAAGGCAGTGTAAGACCATGGTACAGAGGCTATGGCACTACCCAAGACTAGAGAACAATGGTTTGATTTTGGAGTGTCCTTCTCCTAGAAGAGCTGCTTACCATAGCTAAAGAGTCTCTTCTACCCTTACCAAAAGGAAAGTAGCCACTGAACAATTACATTGCAATAGTTAACCCCTTGGGTGAAGAAGTATTGTCTAGTAATCACAGTGTTGTCAGGTGTATGAGGACAGAGGAGAATCTGTAAAGGATAGGCCAGACTATTTGGTGTCTGTGTAGGCAAAGGGAAAGAACCGTAACCAGAGAGAAGGGTCCTATGTAGTACTGTCTGGCCAGTCAAAGGACCCCATAACTCTCTAGCGGTAGTATCTCAACGGGCGGCTGGTGCCCAGGCCAACCTACTACCTTACCAGTACATGAAACAAAGCGGTGACACAGAATTTTTTCACCACGTACAATATTTGTTACTCACTGCTGTCAGTTCAGCGCATTTGGTGACCAATCTCACTCCAGAAATAAAATGACTGAGTCTCCTGCCATATAATATCAATGAAAGCTGATCTTAATCATAATTATGATTCTGAGTTATGCATGCTATTATGCTTTAGTTTACCGTACAGTAGAATGAAGACTAAATTTTATGGTATAAGTCCTGGCATCACAGGCAGGATAATCTTTAGGGAGACATTTGCGGTAATGAGCAAAATTCTAAGCAACGAGGGATTGAGAGCCAAAGAGGTATAAATGCCATGAGACACAAAGTGAAGAACTCCGGATGCTATTCAGTCTTCTATTACTCCGATTCACACTAATCTATGGAAATTGTGTGGGACCTGCCCAAGAATGAAACTATGGCACAAGCAAAAGTTACATATATTAGGCGCAGATACTCGGCAAAGAAAAGAAAAAAATACGCTGCTATCGAAAAAAAGTGTGAAATTATAAAATGGAAGAATTGTAAATTTTTACTAATGTACTTTGATAACGTTTTAAAATCATTATCTTTAATTGCAGAGATTGGTAACAACTCACAATAAAATAAACAGAGCAAAAAATCATAACATTGAAATGTATTGGTTGAGCGGAGGGTGTAATTTTGGTGTAGTGAAAATTTAAAGAGAAAATTTGGTGGGGTGGAAATTTAGTTGAGTGGAACTTTTGTAGGGAGAATTTTCGAGGTGGATTTTTCGGAGGGTGGTGAGTTAGATTTTACGGGTCACCGCTCCCGTGCTACTGGTAGATGGGCGGTACACTTTTCATCGTGTGTAAATTATTCACAGTAAAAACATGTGTAAACTAAAATGTGAGATTAGTTGAATGAAACAAGCGCATTTACAGACTGCATTCCGCTATGGATCTCTCGGCATGTGTTGCTTATTTTCATTGCATGCGTTACATATTTTCATTGAATTCCATTTCTGAAATAAATTAAGGATATCTCCTAATACTATAACATTAGTTCTATGCAACTCACCACTATTGATATACTTCCTAAGTGTACAGTACATGAAACAAAGCGGTGACACAGAATTTTTACACGTACAATATTTGGTACTCACTGCTCACAGTTCAGCGCATTTGGTGACCAACCTCGTTCCAGAAATAAAATGACTTGAGTCTCTTACCATATAATATCAATGAATTCTGATCTTAATCATAATTATGATTCTGACTTATGCAAGCTATTATGCTTTAGTTTACCGCATAGTAGAATGAAGACTGAATTTTATGATATAAGTCCTGGCATCACAGGCAGGATAATGTTTAGGGAGACATTTGCGGTAATGAGCGAAATTCTAAGCAACGAGGTAGAGCGCGTGCGCGACCTTTGAACAATTTCATACCCGCACCACCGCATCATCACATGATACATACCGGTATTTTCTTTCAGGTTCGTGTTTATTTTACACCATGGAAGTTGCCAACGTGTTATACTTTCAGTTTTCGTTTTTTCCTATTGCAGGTATTTCATTGTATACAAATACTTATTTGCAAGTGTTATATCCTTATTGTATGCCTGATGCGTTTATGGGGGAGGCATTTTCATACTCAGACAATATTTTACAAGGAATTTTACAATTATAGCGTTAATTCCACTCATTTTACTCACAATTCTCGATTCTGAAATAG
>NC_090763.1:33384593-33392093 GCF_036898095.1 Palaemon carinicauda
GAGTTTAGGATATTCTTTCTACCTTTGTTTCTAATAGTTTTTATATAAATACAATAATTATTTGAATGTAATCAAAGTAAGCCCTTACCATATTTCCTGATGATTTTCCTTGCAATATTAACATAAAAGAAATTCAATGATAATTGAAGTAAAGTTAGCTGATCAATTACAGTATTTGGAACACTTCACAATTATGTCTATATATATATATATATATATATATATATATATATATATATATATATATATATATATATATATATATATATATATATATATATTTATATATTATATATATTATATATATATATTATATATTATATATATATTATATATATATATATATATATATATATATATATATATATTATATATATATATATATATATATATATATATATTATATATATACATATATATATATATATATATATATTATTATATGTATATATTATATATATTATTATATATATATATTATATATATATGTATATATTATATATATGTATAATATATATATATATATATATAATATATATATATATATATATATATATATATATATATATATATATATATATATATATATAGTTATATGTTAAGAGATTATTTGACGATAGGTTAACGACATTTTAGTATTTTTAACTTTTTACCTGGTTTCTTAGATTTTATATTTAACAGCTTTATGTATGTTTGAAAAGAAGTACTGCAAAAGGATCAAATTGTATTTTTTGTTTCAGGCTGATGTATTTTGATGACGATAGTCCCTACGAAGAGTAAAATGACCGGTTTACTGCCTGGATCTGTAGCCTGGTGTCAAGGTAAGATTAACAAAACTTAAGATTGCAGTTTTTCTGAGCTTTCAGATACTTTAAGTTGGCTTTATGATTTCATCCGTACTTGACGCTCTGTGAGCTTTACTCCTTCACTGGCAGTTTTTCTGTGAAAATACTGAGAAAATTATTCTCTCTCTCTCTCTCTCTCTCTCTCTCTCTCTCTCTCTCTCTCTCTCTCTCTCTCTCTCTCTCTCTCTCTCTCTCTCACACAACTTAGAACTCGTCACAACTTTCTTTCTACTGTATAGTCTGCTAAGTTTAATTTATTTACATGTGGACCATTCATTCACTAATTACTTCATTCTTTTGGATTCCTGTTAATTTGTCTCTACTTTAGAACGTACTTCCGAAAAGTCTTTTTGAGCGAGTGTGGAATTTTTTATTTTTTGAAGACTTGTCTGCTATCCATTCGTCCTTATCTCCGTAGGAGGTAATGTCATCATGCCACTTTACACTATGCATTGCAGAGATTACTAAATAGCATTTGCAATGTGTATAAGGTCCCTCAGCTGTTTTTTTTTTTCGTCTCGTATTCATAAACGCGATTCATTTCAATACAAGCTGTAAATTTGTATTTTTCCGTTACATCTAGGCATTGAATTGTTTTTACTATTCCAACGCCGGATCATAAGGCATAAATTTATAATATTATAAAAGTCCTGCCAAATCTATTCGTCGAAAGTTTGCTCTCTCTCTCTCTCTCTCTCTCTCTCTCTCTCTCTCTCTCTCTCTCTCTCTCTCTCTCTCTCTCTCTCTCTCTCTCTCTCTCTCTCACTCTCTAATTGAGCAATGTAAATTTATCAGCGGTTAAAATATTTAATGGTCATTTTAGGGAAAATGTCCAATTGCCTTTTCGAGTAGTGTAGTAAGTTTAAAGTAATCATGGTGGATTTTTATAATTCATTGTATGATCACACCCAAGGTAAATATGGGCACTAAGTAAGGTAAACATGGGTTAAATAGTAGTTAATGCTCTTGTTCATCCTACCGCAATACTTCCTCCAAATATCATTTTACGAAATGTATTTGTCCTGGCTAGAACTTCTGTTGATTCATCGATGATAACGAAAATTTATATTCAAATAGTTGAGTAATCACTTGAATAATAGTTTGTTTGAACTCATTCGATCACACTCTGCCTCTTATCGTAATTGGAGTCCTTGAAAGGTTTTCTATTGTCTTAATTATCAGTCTGACCGTGGCATTGTATTTTTTACTTTATAATTAATCCCATTACCCCATTACCCATGGCATATTAGAATAATTAGCACCAAATTGAATTATTGGGATATTCATTTCTACGAAACTGCATACTATGATATTGCAGGACCTTGTATGTTATACATAACCTTTATGCTAAAAACTAAAATCCTTAACTTAATTACTTAGGCGCAAGTTGTCATTTTTCAAATATTCTAACACCCGTCGCTATTGTAAATGATATACTATAATGGTCAAAATAAGTTTAAGTGTAGGTTTTTATGTAATCGAATTTCCATTTTATGGTTTAAAATTAATTTTCTTGTTCTATCTGTGATTTGGATATTTCTGCTTCAGTTTAGAGTTTTTTGTTTTATCATACGACAATGTGCTAATTGAAAATTTATATTTAACAGCACATTTATATACTGCTAATAATTGTTTCACGATACACAGATTCCTTAAGTTAGGAAGATTTTGCAGAAATGTCTGCTCTCAAGTGAGGAAAATCCCTAGATTCCCTCTTCAACCTCTGTAGTTTCAGGCTTGAAAGGCGAAAGTAATACATGCATAGTATACAAATAGGCCTCAATACACCAAACTCGCCAATCATTAATTTATATGGATTCGTTTTAGAGGCTTATTTAAATACCCAGGAATTTTCAGAATAGCCAGAATATTTTATAAATATAATGGTTAAATGGATTACTCTATAAATTACATATAGGTTCTAAGAAGCCCGCTCCACAAATGTATTTATTGGACCAAAGGAGGGGAGGTGAGAGTTCTGTCAGACTTAGGTCTGTCCATCTGACCTCTTTGTATTGGGCTTCATCAGACCCTCGGACATTCCAAGTCGTCTATTCGCTACAAGTTCCAACCAAAGTCTAAGAAAGTTGGTTCCAACTACCTTCTGACGAAACTACCGTATGACATATCATAGTAGACTCGGAGTCGGGGATTTGTACTGATCACTGTCTGGAAACCATCAAACCATTTTCAGCCGGAATTTCTGCTGGTCTGTGCTCCAACAGCCATAAAGATCAATTCGGTAGTCTGAATTTTGGTTACCGGTTACTCTTGTTTATTTTTTACCTGTTGTCTTTTTGACTACAAAAGGTCTTTCTTAAAGAGTTAATTTTATTGGTAATACATATGTTGTTTCTCAAGAATATTTCAGTCCAAGCAAGAACTCAAGCTGATTTGTGTTTATTCTCACAGATTGGAAAATGAAAGTTCAAAGTCATACCTTTTGATTGCTTTTATTCTTGCTGTTGTATCGTAGTTAAATGACATGAAATGTTTAAGAGTATTGGTATTCGTCCATTTCTCATTTTAATTGCATTTTTTTATGGGAAGTTTGACAGTTGTACAAACTTTGGCCACGTTGTGCGTATTGTCTTCTTTATTGGATAGAAGAGTTAAGGCTTCATGACCTTACATATTAGTAGATTAATTCATTGCAAATTATCGTTGTTCATCCATTTTTTTTTCTGGACGCACAATATTTCCATAGTCTTCTAGGTTATTGCTGTTTCATGATGTAATTACTTTCTACTAAAGTGTAAACGAATTGGCTTGAAAAGTTTTCATGTCGTGATTATCAGGTCGCCCTGTGGGCAGCATGATTATCAAAGTCACATCAGAGGGGATTCATTAAAAGATTTAGGCAGTGCTTGTATGTTATCCTATTCATCTTTTTATGAAAGTTTTGTATGAACACCCAACTATAATAATTTGGTAGAGAATTGTCTGCATCAGCAGCAGCTTAGCCAATTAAAAGTTAGTGATAAGTTTAGCACTTTTTGGGTGAAGTTGCATCAACTGGAAATTGAATTGTAGCACAGTGTTTCGTGAAACAGATTGTATTGGTCAAGCCTCTAAACAACAAATAGATAAAAATAGCAAGCTTGTTGCTCTCAGGTTACTGATCTTACGATATTTTGTATATAAATTATTCGTGACTTCTCACATAGTTTTTCCTTTCCTCTCTGGGTATATTTTTTCCCTGTTAAGAATACTTGGGCTTATAGCATCTGCGGTCTCACGATAAAGCTTAGGTAATATTAGATTATTGTTTATTTTACAAAAGTTGAGATAGACACGTAATGTGTAATCGAATTTCCCCTTTATGGTTAAGAATTATTTTAGTACGATTTGTCATTTGAATATTTCTGCGTCAGTTTTCGATTTTTTATTGTATGACCTCTACAATCTAGTTGAAAACTTATTTTTTACAGCATATTTATATACTGTACATGTTAATTGTTCAACGATAAAAAATGTTGAGTTGAAGATTTTGCAGAAATATCTGCTCGATTGAGGACAATTTTCTCCTCTACTGTAAATTAAGGCTTGAAAGGCGGAAATATTACATCCATAATACACAAATACATCAAAATCAACTACTGTATTTATATGGATTTGTTGCTTAATTAAATCCCACAGGAAGTTATAAAGTAAGCTATATGATTTTCATAAATATACGGGTTAAATGGATTATTCAATAATTTAGATACAGATACTAAAAAGCCGTCCACATTTTGAGTGCTCTAACCGGTTGAAGTTTCAACGACCATCTGACGAAACTATTCAGTCTGACGTATTGTAGTAGACTCCTAGTCTCCTAGAGTTGTACTGGTCACTGTCAGGAAACTAGTTCCGGCCGGATTTTTTGCCGGTTTGTTCTCCAACACCCATTAGATCAAGTGGGTTAGTAAACTATGTAGTTAAAAGCTTCGGTTACTCTTGTTTATTTTTACCAGTTGTCTCTTTTACTACAAAAGGTCTTTCTTTAAAAAGTTTAATTTCCTAGCAAAACACATTGTTTCTCGGATATTTTAGTCCAAGCAAGCAGATTTTTTTACAAGTAGATAAAAAATTCAAGATTCCAGGTTATATAATTTGATTGCTTTCATTCTTGCTATTGCATCGCAAAAGGATTGAAGAATTGATCTTTGTCCGTTCCTGACTAAATTTTACAGTTGTAAAAATTGCTGCCAAGTCATGATCATTCTTATTTAAGACATATTAGTTAACTGCAAAGTAACCTATTCGTATATCCAATATTTTTTGAACGAATGTTTTTTTTTTTTTTTTTCTAGTCTTGTAGTATCCTACCTCCTAAGGGTGTAAATTACTCTTTTCTAAGAATCGTAAACGCAATTATTAGGTTGAAGGAAGTTGTTAGGTTTGATTAATAATTTTAAACACCTCTAACCTTTGTTGATAGTATGATTATAAGTCATAGGAAACGATTAATTAAAAGATTTATGAACTTTACATATGTTATACAATTCATCGTATTTTTTTAAAAGTTTTGTATGAACACCAAAATAAAACAATTAGGGAGAGAATACACAATTTATATCAACAGCAGCTTAGCCAATTTAGAATTAGTGATAATTTTACCACTTAAATTTTTATGAAATTGCATTGCATCACCAAGAACTTGAAAAATAGCACACAGTATCCTAAAACACAGATTGTATTGGTCAAACCTCTAAACTACAAATATATACATAAAAATAATAGCAAGCCTGGTGCTCTCTGGTTGTACAAGCGATAAACTGTCTTCGATCGCATGGCCTAGGTCTATAGACCTTTTTTCCACGGCCATGTTAACTGAAACTTTTGTAACGGTTAGCACTCATATTCTGGGAACTAGTAAAAGCAGTAACTTCAGCCGGGACCTATCAAGTTGTTCATATCAGCTTCAGTAACTTAGTAGGCATAGTAGGAATAACTTCGAATACCGTGGAGTATATAATAATTTTCCGAAAACAAGAAACAGACACTCCGATGCATGTACTGTATATATCTGACAGTAGACCATCCATTACAGCAAATTAACTTGTGCCTTATGGTAATATCCAAACTAATGGGTCTTCCTACTGTTTTAAACTATTTTGCTTCATAATAACTGTGTTCCTGTTGGTTTTCTCGTAGGAAATAAATGAAATGTATAGTCGAAATTTATCATAAGTAGCTCCCCATCGTAAGTTTGTTATATAGTTCTAGAGGCCAGGGAATAATGGATTTAGTAGGAAATGAAAGTGAAAACATTTCATAAAAGCGTGACTTGAGATAAAAACATTTCAATAGAGCATGACTTAAGAGTTTTAATAGAACGTCAGTTAAGATAAAAACGTTTCAATAGAGCATAACTAGAGATAAAAACGTTTCAATAGAGCATGACTTAAGATAAAAACGTTTCAATAGAGCATGACTTAAGATAAAAACGTTTCAATAGAGCATGACTTAAGATAAAAACGTTTCAATAGAGCATGATTTAAGATAAAAAAAAGTTTCGATAGAGCATGACTTTAGATAAAAACGTTTCGATAGAGCATGACTTAAGATAAAAACGTTTCAATAGAGCATGATTTAAGATGAAAAAAGTTTCGATAAAGCATGACTTTAGATGAAAAAAGTTTCGATAGAGCATGACTTTAGATAAAAACGTTTCGATAGAGCATGACTTTAGATAAAAACGTTTCGATAGAGCATGACTTTAGATAAAAACGTTTCGATAGAGCATGACTTTAGATAAAAACGTTTCGATAGAGCATAACTTTAGATAAAAGCCTTTCAATAGAGCATGACTTAAGATAAAAACCTTTCAATAGAGCATGACTTAAGATAAAAACGTTTCAATAGAGCATGACTTAAGATAAAAACGTTTCAATAGAGCATGATTTAAGATGAAAAAAGTTTCGATAGAGCATGACTTTAGATGAAAAAAGTTTCGATAAAGCATGACTTAAGATAAAAACCTTTCGATAGAGCATGACTTAAAATAAAATAATTTCAATAAAGCATGACTTACGATAAAAACTTTTTTTCAATAGAGCAAAATTCATTAAAGACCTGATTTATTAGATAATCTTTCAAATGTAATTTCATACAAGTAACATCATTATATTGGAACAGATATATTTTAGATGAAATCAAATAAAAAAAGTTTTTATTAGACACAATGAAACCTTTGTCTGTGCTATATCGTTGTCTACACTACATATTAAATAATTATTTTTTTTATTGAATTATCTGTTTATTTACTGTAGAAAGTTTTGATTCCATTGTTAGACAAGATTATGGGGGTAAGATAAACAAATGGACTAGACATCAAATTATATTTAAGATTTATTTAGTTTCAATTGAACACTTCCAACACATTCTTTCAAGTTTAGCCACCAATTTTGATGTTCTTTTAAAAGTTAGGAGTTACATAATATAGTGTATGAATATGTTTAATTGATATTGACCATCGCTGTTATCCAAGATATCGAATGATTAATCTAATAAAAATTGATATTGCCCTCAACTGAAGTTGCTGCTTTTTTTGTTCTTTAAAAAAAGTTTAGTTGTTTTACATTTTACTGTACAGAACTCGTTCGCACTGTCGTGTCATGTATCGGTGTAATTCCCTGAAAAAGAAAATTAGGATTATTTTTTTTTTAAT
>NC_090763.1:33400574-33405574 GCF_036898095.1 Palaemon carinicauda
CGACCAGAAAAAAGTGTGGAGGCGAAAGGGGTCAGATCCTCTTAAGCCTAATCTCACGGCCAAGACAGTTAAGCACCCAGCATCGCTTATGGTCTGGGGTTCGTTTGCCTACGGTGGTGCCAAAAGCCTTGTTGTTTTGCCTAAAGGCATAACGGTTAATGCTGACCGCTATTTGAGCATTTTGAAAGACAATTTAGCGGATTGTTTTGCAGCTACAGGAGCTGAAATTTTTCAGCAGGACGGTTGCCCCTTGCCATACGGCTAAAAAAGTGAAAAAGTGGCTGGAAAATAGCGAAGTGAACTATATTCCTAATTGGCCAGGTCAAAGTCCTGATATTTCGCCCATTGAGAATCTTTGGGAGATAGTTAAAGCCCGCCTTCGTAAAGAAGTGACGACAAACGTGACACTTCTCGAGGCGGCGCTCCATAAAGTGTGGGCGGAAATACCTGCCAAAATACTCCAAAACCTCGCCGAAAGTGTTCCTCGACGACTTTTGGAGGTCAAGAAGAGGAAAGGCTACCCTATAGACAAGTAGCAGGGATATTGGTGAGTGTTCAATTAAATTTTTATTGATTTATATTGTGTATTAGTGTAGATATGGGGGGGACCAAAATGAAAGCACGGCAGATGCTGCCCGGACACACCGACCCGCGCTGACCGTATATATATATATATATATATATATATATATATATATATATATATATATATATATATATATATATATATATATATATATATATATATATATATGTATATACTGTATATATATATATATATATATATATATATATATATATATATATATATATATATATATATATATATATATATACATATATATATTATTATTATTATTATTATTATTATTATTATTATTGTTATTATTATCACTAGCTAAGCTAA
Organism: Palaemon carinicauda; assembly: GCF_036898095.1. Taxonomy (NCBI): domain Eukaryota; kingdom Metazoa; phylum Arthropoda; class Malacostraca; order Decapoda; family Palaemonidae; genus Palaemon; species Palaemon carinicauda. The sequence goes on from NC_090763.1 coordinate 33,401,482, forward strand.
AACCTTAATTGGAAAAGCAGGATGTTATAAGCAAAAGGTCTCCAACAGGGAAATAGCCCAGTGAGGAAAGGAGATAAGGAAATATATGAATGATGAGAACAAATTAACAATAAATCCTTGTAAAAACAATAACAACGACAAAACATATATGTCATATATACACTATAAAAAGACTATTGTCAATGTCAGCCTGTTCAACATAAAAACATCTTTGAACATTTGAAGTTCTACTGATTCAACCACCCGATTAGGAAGATCATTCCACAACTTGGTCAGAGCTGAAATAAAACTTCTAGAATACTGTGTAGTATTGAGCCTCATGATGAAGAAAGCCTGGCTATTGGAATTAACTGCCTGCCTAGTATTACGAACAGGATGGAATTGGCCAGGAAGATCTGAATGTGTAGATGGTCAGAAGGTTTCCCATTGCCATACCCAATTTTTTTTTCATAATATTTCTTTCCGAAGACAAATTTGCAACCCTTGAGACATAGTTTTATCAATTTTACCAAGGTGTTAGAGTCAAAAGAGAAAGAAGGAGGAAGGGAGTGAGAAGGGAGGAGGAAGGGACTGAGAAGGAGGGAGGAAAGGAGTGGGAAGGGAGTGGTAAGGATGGAGGAAAGGAGGGGGAAGGAAATGAGAAGGGCGGAGTAAAGGAGGGGGACGGAGTAAGAAAGGGGGAGGAAAGGAGAAGGAAAGGAGTGAGAAGGAGGGAGGATAGGAGGTGGAAGGGAGTGAGAAGGGAGGAAGAAAGGAGGGGGAAGGGAGTAAGAAGGGGGAGGAAAGAAGGGGGAGTAAAGAAGGGAGAAGGGAGTGAGAAAGGTTGGGGAAGTGAAGGGAGTGAGAAGGGGGCAAGAAAAGAGGGGAAGGGAGTGAGAAGGGGGAGGAAAGGAGGGAAAGGGAGTGAGAAGGGGGGGAGGAGGGGGAAGGGAGTGGGAAGGAGAGAGGATAGGAGGGGGAAGGGAGTGAGAAGGGTGGAGGAAAGGAGGGGGAAGGGAGTGGGAAGGAGAGAGGATAGAAGGGGGAGGAGTGAGAATGGGGGAGGAAAGGAGGGGAAGGGAGTGAGAAGGGGGAGGAAAGGAGGGGAAGGGAGTGAAAAGAGGGAGGAGGGGGAAGGGAGTGGGAAAGAGAGAGGAAAGGAGGGGGAAGGGAGTGAGAAGGGGAGAGGAAAGGAGCGGAAGGGAGTAAGAAGGGGGGGAGGAAGGGGAAGGGAGAGGGAAGGAGAGAGGATAGGAGGGGGAAGAGGGTGAGAAGGGGGAGGGAAAAGAGAGGAAGGGAGTGAGAAGGAGGAGGAGGGGGAAGGGAGGGGGAGGGAGTGAAGAAAGGAGTGGGAAGAGAGTGAGAAGGGGGAAGGAAAGGAGGGGGAAGGAAAGGAGGGGGAAGGAAAGGAGGGGGAAGGAAAGGAGGGGGAAGGAAAGGAGGGGGAAGGTAGTGAAAAGGGTGAGGAAAGGAGGGTGAAGGGAGTGAGAAGGGAGGAAGAAAGGAGTGAGAGGGAGGGAGGAAAAGAGGGCTAAGGAAGTGAGAAGGGGGAGGAAAGGAGGGAGAAGAGAGTTGGAAGGGGGGAGGAAAGAAGGAGGAAGGGAGTAAGAAGGAGGGAGGAAAGAAGGGTGAAGTGAGAAGGGATATATATATATATATATATATATATATATATATATATATATATATATATATATATATATATATATATATATATATATATATATATACGTATGTATATATATATATATATATATATATATATATATATATATATATATATATATATATATATATGTATGTATATATATATATATATATATATATATATATATATATATGTATGTATATAAACTGTATATATATATATATATATATATATATATATATATATATATATATATATATATATATATATATATATATATACATTCATATACGTATGTGTGTGTATTTATATATATATATATATATATATATATATATATATATATATATATATATATATATATATATATATACTGTATATATATATATATATATATATATATATATATATATATATATATATATATTTATATATATTTATATATATATATATATATATATATATATATATATATATATATATATATATATATATATATATATATAAATATGTATATATACATGTATACACACATATATTATTATTATTATCATTATTATTATTATTATCTTTATTATTATTATGTTTATTGTTTTTATTATCACTAGCCAAGCTAAAACCTTAGTTGGAAAAGCATGATGTTATAAGCAAAAGGTCTCCAACAAGGAAAATACCCCAGTGAGGAAAGGAGATAAGGAAATAAATGAATGATGAGAACAGATTTACAATAAATCCTTGTAAAAACAATAACAACGTTAAAACATATATGTCATATATACACTATAAAAAGACTTATGTCAATGTCAGCCTGTTCAGCATAAAAACATCTTCGAACATTTGAAGTTCTACTGATTCAACCACCCAATTAGGAAGATCATTCCACAACTTGGTCAGAGCTGAAATAAAACTTCTAGAATACTGTGTAGTATTGAGCCTCATGATGAAGAAAGCCTGGCTATTGGAATTAACTGCCTGCTTAGTATTACGAACAGGATGGAATTGGCCAGGAAGATCTGAATGTGTAGATGGTCAGAGGGTTTCCCATTGCCATACCCAATTTTTTTTCATGATATTTCTTTCCGAAGACAAATTTGCAACCCTTGAGACATAGTTTTATTAATTTTACCAAGGTGTTAGAGTCAAAGGAAAAAGAAGGGGGAGTGAGAAGGGAGGAGGAAGGGACTGAGAAGGAGGGAGGAAAGGAGTGGGAAGGGAGTGGTAAGGATAGAGGAAAGGAGGGGGAAGGAAGTGAGAAGGGCGGAGTAAAGGAAGGGGAGGGAGTAAGAAAGGGGGAGGAAAGGAGTGAGAAGGTGGGAGGATAGGAGGGGGTAGGGAGTGAGAAGGGAGGAAGAAAGGAGGGGGAAGGGAGTAAGAAGGGGGAGGAAAGAAGGGGGAGGAAAGAAGGGAGAAGGGAGTGAGAAAGGTTGGGGAAGTGAAGGGAGTGAGAAGGGGGCAAGAAAAGAGGGGAAGGGAGTGAGAAGGGGGAGGAAAGGAGGGGAAGGAAGTGAGAAGGGGGGGGGAGGAGGGGGAAGGGAGTGGGAAGGAGAGAGGATAGGAGGGGGAAGGGAGTGAGAAGGGTGGAGGAAAGGAGGGGAAGGGAGTGAGAAGGGGGGAGGAGCGGGAAGGGAGTGGGAAGGAGAGAGGATAGGAGGGAGAGGGAGTGAGAAGGGGGGAGGGAAGGAGGGGAAGGGAGTGAGAAGGGGGGAGGAAAGGAGGGAAGGGAGTGAGAAGGGGGGAGGAGGGGGAAGGGAGTGGGAAAGAGAGAGGAAAGGAGGGGGAAGTGAGGGAGAAGGGAGTAAGAAGGGGGAGGAAAGAAGGGGGAAGGGAGTGAAAAAGTTTGGGAAAAGGAAGGAAGTGAAAAGGGGAGGAAAGGAGGGGAAGGGAGTGAGAAGTTGGCAAGAAAGGAGGGGAAGGGGGGGAGGATGGGAAGGGAATGGGAAGGAGAGAGGATAGGAGGGGGAAGAGGGGGAGAAGGGGGAAGGAAAGGAGGGGAAGGGAGTGAGAAGGGGGAGGAGGGGGAAGGGAGGGGGAAGGAAAGAGGAAAGGAGTGGGAAGAGAGTGAGAAGGGGGAAGGAAAGGTGGGGGAAGGTAGTGAGAGGGGTGAGGAAAGGAGGGTGAAGGGAGTGAGAAGGGAGGAAGAAAGGAGTGAGAGGGAGGGAGGAAAAGAGGGCTAAGGAAGTGAGAAGGGAGAGGAAAGGAGGAGGAAGGGAGTAAGAAGGAAGGAGGAAAGAAGGGGGAAGCGAGTGAGAAGGGAGGAGGAAGGGACTGAGAAGGAGGGAGGAAAGGAGTGGGAAGGAGTGGGAAGGAAGTGGGAAGGATGGAGGAAAGGAGGGGGAAGGAAGTGAGAAGGGCGGAGGAAAGAATGGGAGGGAGTAAGAAGGTGGGAGGAAAGGAGAAGGAAGGGAAGGAGAAGGAGGGAGGATAGGAGGGGGAAGGGAGTTTGAAGGTGGGAGGAATGGAGGGGAA
>NC_090763.1:33418074-33423074 GCF_036898095.1 Palaemon carinicauda
CGTGAAAAAAGGTGCGTCTTATGACACGGGAAATACGGGTATATATATATATATATATATATATATATATATATATATATATATATATATATATATATATATATATATATATATATATATATATATATATATATATATATATATATGAGGTAGTAGGTTGGCCAAGGCACCAGCCGCCCGTTGAAATACTACCGCCAGAGAGTTATGGGGTCCTTTGACTGGCCAGACAGTACTACGTTGGATCCTTCTCTTTGGTTACGGTTCTTTCTCTTTGCCTACACATACGCCGAATAGTCTGGCCTATTCTTAACAGATTCTCCTCTGTCCTCACACACCTGACAACACTGAGGTTACTAAACAATTCTTCTTCGCTCAAGGGGTTAACTACTGCACTGTATTTGTTCTGTGGCTACTTTCCTCTTAGTAAGGGTAGAAGAGACTCTTTAGCTATGGTAAGCAGCTCTTCTAGGAGAAGGACACTCCAAAATCAAACCATTGTTCTCTAGTCTTGGGTAGTGCCATAGCCTCTGTACCATGGTCTTCCACTGTCTTGGGTTAGAGTTCTCTTGCTTGAGGGTACAATCAGGCACACTATTCTATTTAATTTCTCTTCCTCTTGTTTTGTTAAAGTTTTCATAGTTTATATTGGAAATATTTATTTTAATGTTACTCTTCTTAAAATATTTTATTTTTCCTTCTTTCCTTTCCTTACTGGGCTATTTTCCCTGTTGGGGCCCCTGGGCTTATAGCATTTTGCTTTTCCAGCTAGGGTTGTAGCTTAGCAAATAATAATAATAATATATATATATATATATATATATATATATATATATATATATATATATATATATATATATATATATATATATCAACCAATGCTATCTGTTTTATTCTCACATTTAAGCGTATTATCAAGATGATTACTTTTCTCTCTCTCTCTCTCTCTCTCTCTCTCTCTCTCTCTCTCTCTCTCTCTCTCTCTCTCTCTCTCTCTCCTATGAATTAAGGTCTTTTCCTCTCTCTCTCTCTCTCTCTCTCTCTCTCTCTCTCTCTCTCTCTCTCTCTCTCTCTCTCTCCTATGAATTAAGGTCTTTTCATCTGCTTGCATCTTTTGGCTGGAATTCCCAAAGGATGTCCCCAGCCTTCTCTAGGTTTTCTTCGGAAATTGGTCCTTTCAATGTATCGTTTGCTTAATGGTTCTCGTGAGCACTTAACTCCGCTCTTAACCTTGTACAGAGCCAATCAGCTTGGGTTACTTCGAGTAACTCCGGCCCTTTCCTTAAAGAGAACCAATCAGCCCAGGGAGGAGGCGGAGTAGACTTTACTATCCCAAAATCATTCAATACCTTCTCAAATACATGAGAGTTACCACGACGTAATAGCACAAAACTTTATCATTTTTTAAAATTTACCCGGTAAAATAACTGTGACTCCGCCTCCTCATTACGCTGATTGGTTCTCTATAAGGAAAGGGGCGGAGTTATCTACGTTGATTGGATCTCTAAATTCCGTCTTAGGAATAATATAGAAATAGGGTCCTATTGTAGTTTGTTACAGGGTATTGTAACCTATGAAAAAAAACTACTTTTTTCCCTCTAGAAAAAGGTGCTTCCTCTTCGAAAAGGACACTCGTTCCCGTCGGAAATTAATAAGTTCAGAAATATATATATATATATATATATATATATATATATATATATATATATATATATATATATATATATATATATATATATATATATATATATATATATATATATATATATATATATATATATATATATGCCGATAATAGGGTATCCCCAGTGGGAACTCGGGGGTTCTGGGTGGAGAGAACATACTGGGAAAACGGTATATAATGGTATAACAAGCCCTTTTTACTCTATACATCACCTTCTTGGATGTATAATAAACCGGTTAACACATACGCTAATCATCTATATCCTATAGCCTACTAATGGTATATTTTTCGTTTATTTGTTGACATTCTACGGGTCGGTTGTAATCGGTCTCGTTCATTCGTTTGTACATACCAGTTTTTGATCTTCTCTGCATAAAGTCCTCCCACCTGTGCATAAACTCCACCTCCACCAATAGGATTACTTCTTCTCTTATAACCCCTCCCCATTTCCCCCTACGTCATTTTACCCGCCACATTCATGTATTCTACTTACCTGGTTCATTCAAGTATTTTACTAGATCCAGTACAGCTATAGTATTCCTTTTATGCAATACCCACATTTAAATATTATGTTTGACCCAAGAATTACACGTTTTATTATCCATTCTCTTATAAAATCACCTCATTTTATATTCACATTAAATATTGTATAACTTACACTCCATTTTATCTTGCTATTATTCCTTTATACATTTCGTTATTACCTTGTCACGCCCAAATTTCACATAAATACTTACTTTGGACAAGTATCCCATTCTAGTTCATTCATGTTTACTGTCTACACTCCGTTGATTATCCGTTAACCAATCACGAACCCATATGTATGGAAAGTTTGTACAAGGGGGTTAATATTTCCCAACCTGCTTCCCTTATCTCTTCAAGTGGTCTCTCCATACCCTTTCAAACAAATCCTTTTCCGTGGAAACCTTTGTCCAAGTCAAGTATTTTTGCGTATTCTACAATGGACGTTTTAAAAACTTGTAGCAGCTACAGTATTCCGTGATTTAAAAGGATTTCCAAAATTTCATGATGATAATTTTCTAAAATCTCATAATGTAATTCCCCAGCGTAACCTTCCACGTCCCAGTTATAGAAGTTAAGTCGCCTGAGTCACAAGATCCCAATGACCAACAAGCTACGTCGTCCCGGTCATAAAAGTAACTCATTCATTTCTTTCATTTTAACCTGTTAGTTTTACCATTTTTTTAGCGTGCGCAGCTCAACATTATCGCTTGCCAGTACATGCCGAGGGAAACGAGACCCGCGGCGCAACAAAAGCCATTATATTTAAACATTTTGATAGAAAATATATGTTTTTCTGTATCAAATAACGTAATTCAACCGAATTTGTCCTTCATTTCAACTGCAACAGCAACAACCAGTTTGGGTACTTGAAGTTAGTCGAACTAGTTGTTCTGTTTGTTTGTGGTTGAAATGAAGATCAAATTCGGTTAAATCACGTTATTTGCTACAGGAAAACAGATATTTTTTGTACGAAATGATACCCTGTAGAACTTTACCAGTTTCATTATTAATTGTCCCGTATATATCTATAATAATACCCAATATTGTACTAAACTATAAAAATGAATCAATACTGCACACATTACAAATAGAAATTTCAATAGTGAAAATTGAATTCTTGACCATTTTATGAATTCGCAACCAACGATCGGTTAGTTATGCCTCTACATTTCATGAAATAATCAAACACAAATAATAACTAAGCACAGGTGTTGTTGTGGACCTTTAGACGTCATAAATCTAATCTGCGTTAGGGTCATTGTAAGGGCTTCAGCCGGTCATAAAATGAACTTGTACATCTGGAAATCTATTACGTAACTATAAATAATCATGCAAAGTTTCATTGGTAATATAAACTTACTTTGGTAGATAATAAAAAAGAAAGTGACAAAGAATTGACGAAATTATCTGGTCACCAATTTGAGAAACTGTCATGATCCAGCACCAGTCATAAAGACCAAAAACGAAAACGGCGAGTCCGTCTCCAACTAAAAACGTACCGTCTCTAGGCTAGGATAGCTGAAACTGACACAAACTCTGAAAGAAATAAATAATTTGAAAATGCAATGTAAATGGTAACCTAAAAAACTACTAGCTAACGTGAAAAATACAAAATAAAAAAGTAAACACGAAAAAAAGCAACCAGGTATGAAACCCGATGCCATGGCTAGCTGGACTTGAAGCGCTCAGGCTTCCTCTATAACAAAAGCTAAAATTTTACTCCTCGAAAGGATCCAAAGAAATTACATCTAAGACAAAAAGCAAAGAGAGGTAGGTACTCAGCTTTGACGAAGAAGAGGAAACCATCATACGAAGAAAATTTTCGAATAAAAATATAAAAATATAAAACAGTAGCGACAAGCTGCGAACAAAGGAGTGAAGCGGCAGGGTCATATGGGAGTACCGAAAGGTGATAGGATATGTAACGGCTCCTCACTTATCCTTCCCCTTAGAGGATTAGACTTGGTAAGATCTATTCGGGGTGCAGATATCTATGGTTATCTTAAGATACGTCCCTGATTATACACGATATTTTCGGATAGTCGTTCCGAGGGTCAGAACCCTGTGATACCTGACGGTAATTCTCTTGTAATGTCAATCGCAAATATATTATGCAGTAGGAAGCTGCAGGAGGGAACTTCCATCAGGACGACATGGCCATCTCGCCCAAAAATAGATTTTTCCTACGTCAGATTTCCTTTTATGTATACTATTGTAGCTTATAGTTACATTATACAATTTAATTGATTTCATAGCTTTTTTGTAACCATATACACTAAGATTTGGCTTAAAGCAACAAATTGATTGAAGTAAAAAAACTCATCCCTAAACTTATCATATTTTCCGAATTTGGGGACAATTTTCCTAGAAGCAGACGCCATGACTGAGAGACAAGCCAATAATTCTCTGTTTACTTTTAAAAGAGGATATATCAAAGGTAAATTGTAATGTTAATTAGTAATATCAAAACCAGCTTACATTTTAGCAAGAACACTTGGTAAAATATGAAAATAAATATTTCGATAAAGCAGAGTGAAATTTTCAATATAATTGCCTTAGATTTATCATAGTTTGATTTTGTTAAAGAAAAATTGTTAAAATGGCTATGTATTTTCCAAAATTTTAGAAATTAAGGTCTTTTTTTTAGAGTTTGAATTCAGCATCAAATTTTCAAGTGAAAATAATGACTTTGATGAAAGCTATTGGGAGTTGAAATAACTATAAACAATGGGAAAAAAGAGTACATGTCAACTACCTCTGTGAACACATGCGACATTGCTTTTGAAATCTTGCA
>NC_090763.1:33428074-33440574 GCF_036898095.1 Palaemon carinicauda
ATAAAATTTACAAATATAATAACAGTATTCAGGTGCGAGACCAACGAATACAATAGGGTATAAATGAGGCAGGTAAGAGGGAGAGATAAAGAGTCAAGGCATTAACCTGTGAGTTACTTGGGAGTAACTACGCTCCCTGCGGCTACTGTAGAAAATTTTAGGGCTTCCAAATGTTTAAGGTAGTGTTTCTTGAACACTAACGGTGATTTCCACCCTGTATACCTGGAAAGGTCTGTAAAATTCATGTGGTGAAAGAAGTTCACCGAGGTAGCAACCGCCCTGATATCATGTGCAAGAGGAAAAGAGTCAGGGTTAGCTTGTTTAATAAAATACAAGATTTGTTGCCTGATCCCTTTAATAGTAATGGTACCGCCTTGTTCTCTAACGAATAGAGGCCCCGAGGAATTAGAGGAGGTCCGGGATAAATAAGACCTAAGAGTAGTAACAGGGCACAGAGACGGATCTTGCGTGAGGGGAACAATTTTCCAGGAATACCATCTGTTTTGAGGGTCTTCGTTCTTAGCCAAAAAGAATTTGTTAGGAGAAAGAAGGACCTCTCCCGAAGGCAGGAAGTCAATATGACCCGGGTCTCTCGACAAGGCTGCCAATTCAGAAATTCTTGCCCCGGAAGCCAAGCTCACCAGGAAAAGTGTTTTCCTGAGAAGGGGAATGTAATCACAAGAACTGTTAATGGTATCAGAAGCCAATCTGAGTACGTCATTAAGGAACCAGGTCACTGGAGTAGGACGAGTAACCGGTTTCAGTCTGGCACAAGCTTTCGGAATTGAAGCTAACAAAGAGTCGGTTAAGTCTATGTTAAAACCCACTAGGAAGATCTTTTTCAGAGCCGATTTAATAGTGGTGATAGTATTGGCTGCCAGACCTGATTCTAATAAAGATCTAAAGAAAGTGACTGTAAGGTTCAAGTTCATACAGTTTACGTCTGAGTCTATTAAAAATTTTGCCAACTTTTTAACTGCAGAGTCATACTGGCGGATGGTGGAATCCCGTTTATCCGATTCTAGGAACAAGGTGTTTTGAGGATCAATATTGGCACCATGCATAGCCGCAAACTTCATAAAGTCCACAAAGTTAGGGCGCTCTGAATGTTTGAGAAAGCGTACACAACGCGTGTTTGTACTATCTGAGACAGAACCGGATTGGATATCGGGTGAGGGTATAGTCTCAACTCTCGCAGGAGAGGATACCAGTTGCTCTTGGGCCAGTTGGGTGCGACCAAGGCTACCTGTCCCTTGAAGGATCTCAGTTTGTCTAGAACTTTCAGCAAAAGATTCACCGGGGGAAAGAGATAAATCTTTTCCCAGGTGTCCCAATTCTGTGACATGGCGTCTGTGGCGTAAGCCTGAGGGTCTAGATTGGGAGCCACATATACTCTCAATTTGTGGTTGGATTCCGTGGCGAAGAGGTCCACTTGGAGACCGGGAACCTGAGAGAGAATCCACCGAAATAACTTTAGATCGAGTGACCATTCCGATTCTAGAGGGGAGGTCCGGGACAGGGCGTCTGCCACTACATTCCGGACTCCCGCCAGGTGGACAGCTGAAAGATGCCAACGGTTCAAGGCTGCTAGGGAGAATATGGCTACTAGAACATGGTTCAGAGGCCCTGACTTTGACCCGCCTCTGTGGAGGCAGCGGACCACCACTTCGCTGTCGAAGACCAGACGAAGGTGTTGTTTCTTGGGAAGAGCAAGACGTTTCAGGGTTAGAAGAACTGCCATGGCCTCTAGCACATTGATGTGAAATTGGCGAAACAAGGGAGTCCAAAGACCTTGAACTTTCTTGAGCTGAGAATAACCGCCCCAACCTGACAAGGATGCGTCCGTGTGAATGATTAATTTCGGAGGCGGAAATCGAAGGGGAACTGACTTTGACAGACTGTTTGCTCATGTCCAAGGAAGAAGTCTTTCCCGTAGAATGGGAGGAAGGCGGACTTTCCTGTCCCGGAGCTTCCGGTTCGCCCTCGAACGCCAGACACGATTGATATCTTTCAATTTTGCCTTCAGAAGAAGATCCGTCACTGAGGCAAACTGAAGGGACCCCAGAATCCTCTCTTGGAGTCGTCTGGAACTTACTTTGTCTTTCAGAAAGCGTTTGGTGTTCCTTGCAATCTCTAACCTCTTGGGTCTGGGAAGACACAGAGTATGAGATATAAGATCCCATTGCAGGCCGAGCCATTGGAACTTCGATTTTGGAAGAAGACGGGACTTCTTGAAGTTGATCTGGAAGCCTAGAGATTGAAGATAATGGATGACTTTGTGAGTGGCTTTTAGGCAATTTTGGGAGGTGTCTGACCAAATGAGCCAGTCGTCCAGATAGGCTACTACTTGAATCCCTTGATTCCTGAGTTCCTGAACAGCGACTTCTGCTAACTTTGTGAAGATCCTTGGGGCGATGTTGAGCCCGAAAGGCATCACCTTGAAGGAGTAACTTTTGTCCCCTAAGCGAAAGCCTAGGTACGGACGGAAGTGTCTCGCTATCGGGACGTGATAATAGGCGTCTGTAAGATCGATAGAGGTGGTGACGGCCCCACGGGGAAGTAAGGTCCGCACCTGCGAGACGGTAAGCATTCGAAACTTGTCGCATTGAATGGACAAGTTGAGAAGGGATAGGTCTAGAATCACTCTTCTCTTGTCTGAATCCTTCTTCGGGACACTGAACAGCCGACCTTGAAACTTCAGGTGTTTCGTTTCTTGTACGGCGTTCTTTTGTAAAAGATCCTGGACAAATTCGACCAGGTCCGGAGTGGAATGTTGACGAAATTTGTTCGGAGGAGGAGGTCCTTGAATCCAACTCCACCCCAGTCCCTTGGAGATGACACTGAACGCCCAGGGACTGAACCTCCATTTGTTGCGGAAGGCATAGAGCCTCCCCCCTACCTGCTGCCTCCACGTCCGCCTCGGAAGTTCTTTCCTCTGCGAAAAGCTCTTCCCCTGCCTTTGTTCTGGTTAGAACCACGGTGGTAGCCTCATACAACTAGTTAAAGGCAGGAGAAGTGGCGGAGGCACCGAAAGCTGGCTCTTAGGAAGCAGAACGGTGACATAGTCGTCCGAAGGAGCCTGAGAGGTGGAAGGCTGTGCCGGGGCAACAGGAGATGGGGGAAGAGGCAGCCGGAAAATGGGCGAACCAGTCTGCTGTTGCCTGAACTGGGTGGAAGTATATGGACGGAGCTTCTTCCTACCCCGGGCTTGGTAATTTGCAGGGTCAGATTTACGTTTAGGAGTCAAACCCCAACGGGCTTTAAGGCTCTGGTTGACTCTAGTGGCCTCCGCCAAGACTTCCTCTACAAGGTCCTCAGGGAAGAGGTTTGAACCCCAACAGGAGGACCGGATCAGCTTATTAGGTTCATGCCTAATAGTCGCCTCTGCCAGGACATGTTTGCGACACTTGCGTTTAGCAGTAGCGAAGTCATACAGGTCGTAGTATAATGACTGCAACGTAGCCTTGTTGAGAGATTTAAAAATACTCTCAGTATCGTAAGTCAAGGCTATCGACTCCGTGGAAGTGGCCAGGTTCAGAGTACGGCCAACGCGTAGGCGAGAATCATACTCCTGTTTAATGAGGGATTCCGGGAGACGGGGAAGCCGCTCACTAAACATTACCGAAGCACAGTCTGCTGCTAGCTTTCCAGAGGTAAATGTGGTATGGACGTTGTCCCAACACTCAATGCCTGAAGGAAGAAGGAGGGAGATTGGATCCACCTCTCGGATGGGAGGCAAGGGCTTCTCCTCCAGAGCATATTGGAAGGCAAGCTCTGCTACCTTATTGACACATGGAGTCACGGTGTTTTTGTCCATTAGGAACATTGTAAAAGAGCTCTTATAAGGCGTCAACATAGTGTTGGTGCCGCCGATGTCATTCAGGAATCTGGCCCACACAGATTGGGCCTGCTCTTTTGGGAAGATGACTGTCTCCTTGGGGACCTTGTCTAACCGAACCAAAGCTTCCTCGGTAAGCCTGGCATAACCATGAAATGGAAATGCCAGACCAGAAGGAAAGAATTCAAAGTCCTCTAGGGGACGAGTGCCAAGACCCTCAAAAGTTAACATTCCGTCTGAGAACGGGGAATGAAGAGCCATACGCCAAGGGTTGTTTTTGGCAAACTGCGGGAGCTTAGAGGCATCTGGGATGAGAGAGCTTTGGACCCGCTCCGGAGCACCTTGCTCTAATGCCCCAAGTCTCTGACCGATGTTAGAGAACATCGTGTCCATCTTAGACTGTATCTCTGATACAAACTTAGCCTGCATCTCCGACACGATGCGAAGCATGGCTGATTCGGAAAGGCCCGGGCTAGCAGCAGGTGTGGCGGAATGAACTCCCGGGTCGCGAGACTTAGAGGAGGAGCCAGAAGCCTTAGATGACAGGTTTGTATTCTGTTTAGAACCATGAGAAGCCTTATGAGGCTTATGAACTTTAGGTAAGGTTCTAGACTTATTCTTGGGGGGAACCGGGTGTAATCGTTGAGACGAATCACAGTCCCCAGAAAAACCATGGAAGAAAGAGCGATCAGAAGAAGAAGAAAGAGAGGGGCTGAGGATAGGAATCTCAGCGCCAGAAACACCTGCCTCACTTACCACCCTACCTGTATCTGGATCATCCAATAACATGGGTTCCACATCAAGGTTCATGGAGGCAACATTGTCTTCTAGATCTCCGGGGGCGTCCGACGGATCCTGCTCTGGATCAATAAACCCCGCTATGGTGGCATCAATGTGGGCAATGATGGGAGCTGCAACATGCCTAGCCACAGCGGCTGAAGACTTGGCGTTGGGGTAAATCAGGGAACAGTAGTCCTCGGAGAGGACGTACGGCCGCTTGGACTTCACGTTCCGGGCAAAACCACCAACCCACACTTTCAGTGTGGCCCGAGCCGCAGACTTTTGCTCCGGGGATGCCTGAAATAATAGTGGGAATTATAAAAGGGCAGACTCCCAGTGGTCCTTCAAGACCATAGATATCTTACTAAATAGTGTATGTATGCCAAAAAAGGTAAGATAAATAAGAAGGCAACATAGCCAACGGGACTCACCGAGTCAGATCCAAGGGTTGTAACGAGGTCAAAACAGACCACACAGTTATCCGGGTGCCATACCACGACATCCTCCAGCTGCACACCGCAGAGGGCGTGAGACCGACAGATGGTATGGCCGCAGGGCTGATGTAGAACAGCTGCACAGGCTGTCGTCTGACAATGCACCATCTATAAAAAGAATAGTATATGAGAAACTGTAATTCTCATAAGTAGGGGCGGGTCCGGAGGACCCGGCCTAAACCTAAGTCTAGCTTAAGACTAAAGTAAATAGTATATGAGAAACTGTAATTCTCTTAAGTAGGGGCGGGTCCGGAGGACCCGGCCTAAACATAAGTCTAGCTTAAGACTAAAGTAAATAGTATATGAGAAACTGTAATTCTCTTAAGTAGGGGCGGGTCCAGAGGACCCGGGCCTAACATAAGCCTAACACAAGATTAGGGCTTAACTGTAATATTCTTAAGTAGGGGCGGGTCCGGAGGACCCGGCCTAAACATAAGTCTAGCTTAAGACTAAAGTAAATAGTATATGAGAAACTGTAATTCTCTTAAGTAGGGGCGGGTCCGGAGGACCCGGCCTAAACATAAGTCTAGCTTAAGACTAAAGTAAATAGTATATGAGAAACTGTAATTCTCTTAAGTAGGGGCGGGTCCGGAGGACCCGGGCCTAACATTAGCCTAACACAAGATTAGGGCTTAACTGTAATACTCTTAAGTAGGGGCGGGTCCGGAGGACCCGGCCTAAACAAAAGTCTAGCTTAGACTAAAGTATAGCTATCTATTCCGGTCGAGCCGGGAGTATAAAAAAGGATACAACAACAAAAATTTAAGACACAGGGTGTCTGATTTCCCGGGGCGAGGCTAAGCCCCGGGCCGGGAAATAAAAGTATCCAAAACCAATTCGTATAGGAACTCCGGGGTAGTGATCTGTCATATAATCATCATAGGAACTGTTATAAATTAAATAGGGGGGCGGAACTGTAGATAAGAACCGCCAACGGAACCCAGAGGGTTTCATATAACTTAAACCAGTGTGATAAGTGAATATAAAATAGGGTGCACCGGGATCCAACTCTGTTGACCGGTGGCCAACCAGACTAGACAGAGCCGAACCCGCCGGGACACCCGGAGGACAAAATCCATAAACACTGAACTACCCCCTCTACAAGGAGGGAAGGCAACGGTCCCCTAGGGGAGAGGGGGAGAGAAGCCTAGCCACCCACCTAGCGAGAGGGGGAGCATGGGGGAGAATCACGTGATACGGAGCAGCTGGGCTACCAACTGACGATCCCCAACCAGACAGACCAAACGGAGTAATAGCACAATATTCATTATAATAGTAATAGCGTTGATAATATAAAATAAACACATAAAAATTTTTGGGCAAGGCATGCAACATAATAATTAAATCACAAAAGACACACCTGATGGCTTAAAAAATAACATTGCCGCCTAGCACGAAGGTCGGCAGCCATAACGATACGTAAATGATATCGGCCCAAAATTTGAACCACGAGGGTTCTAAACGCTAAATAATGAATATCCATAATAACAAATAAAATTTTATAATAAAAATAATACATATAGTAACACCGCGAGTGAAACTAAAAGCTCTCAAAACAGGAGTACCAACTGTAAATGGAATCAAGCAAGATCGGTATGAACGAAGAGAATACACTCCTATAATTCAAATATTAGACGGTATGAACGAAGAGAATACACTCCTATAATTCAAATATTAGACGATCTAGGTTGCTCAAAACAGCAAAACACAGCTTGGTACTTAACTTAGACGGTGTCTCCAGGGAAACCGACGAAGAAGCCATAATCCAAAGAAAATAAGCGAAAAAACGAGAGCACAACAAAAAAGCGGGTTACACACAAGACGTGCTAAAAGGAGTTGGGTTCTGAGCGGATGCATTGTTAGTAGTACCGAGTGAGGTTGAACGGCTCTCCTCTATTGGGGTTTCTGTCGTGGATGAATCTAAATAGTGCGGGACCTCTGGATTATACGCCCAATTTTATACCGACACCAATAGGTGAGCGAGCTAGTTAACCTAGCACTCCTTTACATTTTTTCTCTGGTATATTTAGCAGTAAATTACCTAAGAATAAGTGCTAAATGGAGCTTATTCACTGGGCGGCACAGGTTCGAGCCCAGAAAAATAGTTTTAACTGGTCACTCACTAATGAAGGGTGTTGAGAGAGAGAGAGAGAGAGAGAGAGAGAGAGAGAGAGAGAGAGAGAGAGAGAGAGAGAGCTCCACTCCGATTCTCAAACTTAAGGATTTTTATCACATCTAGTCAACAATTATTCCCATTATTTTACAACATTTGGTTCACTATTGTTTCTTTTTACATCAAAATTTAATCGTTGTTGTGGAAGGCTAGTAACAAAATTGCTAATACTACTCAGGTATAAAATAATATTGGAAATGGAGTGATGTTATCATTTTTAAAATATATATCAAATGAAATTAATGAAATGAAAGGATTATTATTATTATTATTATTATTATTGTTTATATTATATATATATATATATATATATATATATATATATATATATATATATATATATATATATATATATATATATATATATATATATATATATATATATATATATTATATACACACATATTCAGGTATATATATATATATATATATATATATATATATATATATATATATATATATATATATATGTATATATATATATATATATGTATATATATATATATATATATATATATATATATATATATATATATATATATATATATATATATATAATCATCATATCACCCGTTATTAGTCCACAGCATAATGAAGGCCTCAGACATGGCATTCCACTTGTGTCTGTTTATGGTCTTTTTGTACCGGTCCACACCCACAAACTTTCTTAGTTCGTCAATAAATACATACATATATATATATATATATATATATATATATATATATATATATATATATATATATATATATATATATATATATACTATGTATAAATATATATATATATATATATATATATATATATATATATATATATATATATATATATATACATACATACATATATGTTTGTGTGTGTTTGTGTGAAAACAAATGAAATTCATGAATGTCACCAACACATGTTCCACAAACAAAGTTAATTTGCTCTGCTTTACATTAAGAGCCATCTGTTAAAGAAACATTCGAACCTCCGCTGATTTACGCCTGCCAAAGATTGCCATATATATATAACAAAGGCCTAACTAGAGGAAACAGATGAAAAACAAACATATTAATTATAGATAATCACTAGAGACTTTTAAATATATTCAAGGAAATGGTGGTATTTCCAAACAATACCAAAACATGAGTTTTGGTGTTAACGAAGGTTTTTAAAACAATATGTACATTGGAAAGTAAAGAGAAGTCAATTAGCTTTAAAAAATTCGGGTATTGTCGGATGATATAGTTATTAATCTTTTTTTTTAATTCCGTTATTTCTATTCATTCATCAATTCTATAATATATGAATCCCATTATGAAATAAAGAACAAGCATGCCATTTGTTTTAAATCTCTCTCTCTCTCTCTCTCTCTCTCTCTCTCTCTCTCTCTCTCTCTCTCCACATACATAAAACAAAGTGTTTAGCTGCTCCTGACTCAAAACAGTATTATCACCTAATGTTTCTTTTACAACCATGCAATTATATGACATTATTCCTAAGGCATTTCTTTCAAAATACTAGAGACCGAACAAAACAGATTTGGTGCACTCGTAATAGATCACGAACAATGAAGAATGATTAAAAACACCGTATATTACCGAACTGGTGGTTATGAAGTATCTAATAACAAGGACATAGTTAATATTATTTAAGAAAAAAAAATAACACAATACTTTCTAAATTAATGAGATAAGAATAAATTCTACTTTCAGGATTCAATTAAAAAAATTGAAATAACCGACTTGATTTCTTCATCTTTAGTATTAACACAATAAGTTTTACGAGAGCTTTCATTAAACTTTCCTAATTGATAGAAATGTTTTTAACGGTTTCCTAAATTTGAAATAATTTATTTCAATATTTTAGTGTTACATTATCTCTGTATATCAGATCAGATAGAGTTTAATGAGTCTCGTAAACAGAATTTAGGCATAAATACGACACAGAAGTAAAAGACTCACTGAATTCCCCTGCTGTTACAATGTTGAATATTATATATATATATATATATATATATATATATATATATATATATATATATATATATATATATATATATATATATATATATATATATATATATATATATATACATACATACATACATACATACATACATACATACATACATACATACATACATACATACATACATACATACATACATATATATATATATATATATATATATATATATATATATATATATATATATATATATATATATATATATATATATATA
The DNA here is from genome assembly GCF_036898095.1 of Palaemon carinicauda. Taxonomy (NCBI): domain Eukaryota; kingdom Metazoa; phylum Arthropoda; class Malacostraca; order Decapoda; family Palaemonidae; genus Palaemon; species Palaemon carinicauda. The sequence goes on from NC_090763.1 coordinate 33,437,585, forward strand.
TAATACATACATACATACATATATATATATATATATATATATATATATATATATATATATATATATATATACAAATTGTATTATAAAAACAATAACTGCGCGTTAAAGCATAATTTTAAACACAATAATCGCTCTCTGAAAACAAATGTGTTGTTGTAATTAAAAAATAAAATTCCATCGTTCAATATTTTATGATAAAGCTTAATAACTAAGCAAAAACCTACACAACCAAAGGTAAATAGCCAAATATTATTACCCTGAAATCGAAATGACAGGAAACCACCGACTTGCATTGTATATCATCTGATGAAGTAGAGTAGACAAACCGCTTCTGAATTGGATCCCTTTAGGCGATATCAAATCAACTTTGAAATGAACTGTTTAAAGAGAAATAAATTAAACTTACAATGCCAGAAATAACTGCGAATTAAAAGCAAAGTTTCTACGGTATGATATTGGAGAACCGAATTGTTCACCGGCTTTTCGGATTTCAGCCGTTCGACTTTTGAAATCAGTTTTATTTTGAAAGTAAACAAACCTCATGGGGGGTGGGGGGGGGTGTTATAGTTATTATTATTATTATTTTTATTATTATTCATATTATTATTATTATTATTATTATTATTATTATTATTATTACTGAAATAAATAATAATAATAATAATAATAATAATAATAATAATAATAATAATAATAATAATAATGCTGAAAAGAGGAAAGTTGCCACTGATCAATTACAGTGCAGTAGTTAACCCCTTTGTCGAAGGAGAATTGTTTGGATATCTCAGTGTTGTCAGATGTATGAGGACAGAGGAGAGTGAGGAAGGAATAGGCTAGACTATTCGATGTATATGTAGACAAAGGCAAAATGAGCGGTAACCAAGTAATACTGTCTGGCCAGTCAAAGGACCCATACGGTAGTATCTCAACAGGTGGCTGGTGTCCCGGTCAACCTACTACCCAACGATGTGATTGCTCGTAAGCTGAAGAAGAATATACTAATAACAGTATAGTAGATTATGGTGATTGAACATTAAACATCACATCCTAATTACTGAAATTACATTTTATACCACAGAAATAATAAGTATGAATTTTTATCAACGTAATTAAGTTCCTTTGGTGACTTCATGTAATCACTGATCCACGTTTTCAGTGATTGCATGAAATCACTGAAATTTTTAGTGATTACATGTACTCATTAACGGTCACAGTGATTACATGTATTCACTGAAAAGTTTAGTGAATTCATGAAATCACTGTATCATATATATATATATATATATATATATATATATATATATATATATATATATATATATATATATATATATATATATATATATATATATATATATATCAGAATTCGTCGAATATGTCACGAATTAGAAAAGGTTAGAACCACTGGATTATATGCTTTCATTTCATCTAGACTTCATTCCACATGCGCACATGCTGACAAACAGCCCAACCAAAGTTTCCTTCCAATATAGGAACTTTCAAATTTCTATCTAATTATAAGAGCGAGGATAAACTTGCTCAAAATAAAAGCAAATTTCAGGAGAAAATGCAGAGATGATGTTTGTGACTTGTGCAAAGAAAGTAATTTTGAACATTTTGGAACATGAAGAGAACGACTTAAAAGAGTGTTTATGTTGTATAATTTCAGAAGACGGCCATGAATAAAGGAAATGGATGGAAAAGCATAAAAGGTTGCCATAACTATTTTCATCACAACCGAATTAAGCGTAATATGGAATAATATAATTACACTTACACTTTCATTAAGGAAGACCGTTGTGTATGGTAAAAAAATAATCAAAAAAGTCTTAGTAAAAGGTTTCAAACCACTATAACTGTCTTGGGATATGAATACTATGTAACTTTCATAAAAAATTATATTGGTTATCTCAAAAATAAAAGATATTACATCTTCTGGAGAGTGGCGTGTTATTCGCAACTGCACGCAAAATACTCATCAAAATTGTTTTATAATATATCGATATCTCAAATATCTATGTGATTTTCAAATGATAAAATCTTAATTATATTCCAAAACAAATGTGAATTATGCAATTATTAAAATAATATATATTTATTAGAGGATTTTATCATTTCGACATAGGATGACTTTGTAAAAGCATTTTTGTCTCTGAAATCGAAGAGATAATTTACTTTTGTGCAAGTTGAACGGAGTGTGAGGAGCGTCTGCAAGAAAGGTGAAGAAATCCAGTTTCAAGAATTTATAGACAATTTAAAAACGCTAATTTAAGAATAAAATCAGTTAGATCAAAGCCACAGATGAAGAAATAAGGATAAGAGCCAAGATTAGAAAATGGCTTAGTAAGCGAGTTTGCACAACAACCAGTTACCGCCAGCTGCCAAAGGTATTAACTTTCCTCCTCCTCGTTCCGTTGAAGACAATTCTTCAAGTGCGGCGATATCAAAGAATAAAAGCATCATCATGGTTTCATTTTAAATGGTTTCTATGTTTTAAGCGTTGCATTGCAGGACTATCTTACATCGCAGCTTCTGCATCTATATTTTCTAAGCTTTGCATTTTAGGCCTATATGACATTACAACTTCTGCATCTATAGAGCATTGCATTGTAGGCCTATCTCACATTGCAGCTTCTGCATCTATATGTTTTAAGTGTTGCATTGTAGGCCTATCTTACATTGCAACTTCTGCATCCATAGGTTTTAAGGGGTACATCGTAGGCCTTTCTGACATTGCAGCAAGCATCTATATATTTTAAGGGTTGCATTGTAGGCCTATTTTACATTACCGCTTCTGCACCTATATGCTTTAAGCATTGCATTGTAGGCCTATCTGCCATTAAAGCTTCTGCATCTATATGTTTTAAGTGTTGCATTGTAGGCATATATGACATTACAACTTCTGCATCTATATGTTTTAAGCGTGGTATTGTAGTCCTATCTTACATTGCAGCTTCTGCATCTATATGTTTTAAGTCTTGTATTGTAGG
>NC_090763.1:33445574-33475574 GCF_036898095.1 Palaemon carinicauda
AAGGGGACCTAGTACACTGCCTTGAGGCACCCCTTTGGTTAGTTTTCTTGTCTCAGATTCAACATTTGATATTACTACTTTAACTTTGCGGCTTTCAAGATAACTCACAAACCAGTCACATGCTCGTTCTACAATGCCCACAGCTTTAAGGTCTTCCAGATATGTATGTTCTACAGTATCAAATGCTGCACTTAGATCAAGCATCACAAGAATGCAACACTTGTCATTTGTTATAATTTCTGTTATGTCATTTTTAATCGCTAACACTGTTGTTTCTGTGGAGTAATTTTCTCTGTATGCTGATTGATCATTGGGTATGGCATTAGATTGTTTCAGATGTTTCAAGGTTTGTTCATGTACAGCAGTTTCAATAATTTTCGAAAAATATGACAGATTTGATATTGGCCTATATGAACTTAAATTGTCTATATCACCTTTTCCTTTATACACAGGCTTGATACATGCAACTTTCTCACAATCAGGGAAAACTGCTTGTGTTAGACTCATATTTACCATGTTTCGGTAGGTCTCTTGTAGTCTGGTGGAATTTTCTACATCTTTTACATCGTTTATTGGAAATGAGTCATTTCGGCAGTAGGTTTTTATTACTTTCTTTATTATTCTCATATAATCACTCTGACTTAACTCTTTGAATACCCTTAGCTTACTTACACCTGTTGCTGATGTATTCCTTCGTTCTGTTGTGCCGATGTTGCGAAAACTAGAGCAGATTTGATTTATTTTTTCTTCAAAATAATCAATAAAATCATTTGCTAGGCATTTAGGATCATTAGTTATGTCAGGCAATACTATTTCTGTCTTTAGGACTAATAGTTTCTTTAGGTTCTTATGTATTTTCCGTGGGTCATTTTCATTGCACACCTTTCTATAATTGGCCTTTTTTCAACTAAGATAATGTAATTGTAGCGATTTCTAGCTGATTTGTAATGTTGCCAGTTTTCATTATTTTTATTTCTTTTCCATGTATCCTCCATTTTTCATTTTTTTTTTCCTTTATGTAATTAGTTACCAAACCAATTCGATTTTTCTTTAGTAGTGATTTTTTTTTCGGGCACCTATTATTATAGTTAGTTGCAAGTATTGTTTTACTTCTATCAGTATTGCAGTTTACACAGGATTGTCTCTCTACTAGGGTGTGCTTCCCTTTACAGTTACAAACAGGTGTTATCCCTTTTATATCCTCTAGGCTTTGTTCAATGAACTCTTTTGGATCAAAGTTAGTCTTAATTCTGTATGTGATTTCCTTTTGTATTGCATTATTTTTTCTAACGTCTATTTCAAAAGACATTAACTTATGCATTGGGGATATAGAGCAGTCAGGTTCAATCTCCATATTTAGTATGATGTTGTTGTTTTTGTTTACTATAACTAGATCAAGTATATGATTAGACTGAGCTGTTGGTTCAGACACTATGTTTTCAAGGTCGTGGTTGTCGATCAATTCTCTAAATTCATTGACATATGGGTCTACTCTGTTATCAAGATGTAGGTTGAAATCACCACATATAACTATATTTCGATTGTCATTCAATGTATCTAGTAAGTTATTAAATTCATCTAGAAACATTCGTTTGCTTTTGCTCGGTGGTCTATAGAGTATAACTAGATGTAGATTTACATATCGAGATAAAATTTTAATATTCATATATTCAAATGAATTAACTATGAAATGTTTTCTTACTGTAACTTTATATGATTTCTTAATTAAGATTCCAATGCCACCACCTCTTTTGTCTTCTTTTGGTTCATGATAAAAGTTATAAGATTTAGATGTCATTGCATTTATTTTCGATCTGTCACTCACATTCCAACTCAACCAAGTTTCAGTTAATAAACAAATATCCACATCTTGATCACTTACGACTTCCTTAATGATATGAGTTTTATTGCCAATGGATTGTATATTAGATTACATGATATTTTCTTAATCGAGGCCATGGTCAGTATTGTTTCTGGCTCTTGTTATTTCTTGTTTATAAACTTCGCAGTTTAGTCTATCATAGGATTTATGTTTTGTGTCATCATTGTTCTTTCTCACACAATTTATGCATTTAACTTCAACAATACTGCAATGACCCGCTTTATGTTCTCCTACGCACTTGGGGCACAACTGTTTATTGTTGCAATTTGCTGCACTACGCCCAAATTCCTGGCATTTGTAACACTGGTAGGGCATGTAATGGTCATAAACATTACATATTCTATATGTGGTACTAAGTTTATCTCGATTTTCATAGATTGCTTTACGTATCTTAGGTGTACATTTTATAATATAGTGTTTATGCTTATCCAATCTTGAATTCTCCTGCATTATGATAGTCAGATCATCATTTTCTACAATGTGTCTTTTTAGCCACTGGTTCTTAAGCTTCAGACTTTGAATAATATCATCATCATCTTCTGGTACATTAGTAAGTTTTATCTTTGGTTCAAGTTCTCCTTTTTCAGCAACAGTGATCTTGTTTACATTACCTTATTTCAATTCTGATTTTGCCTGCTCCAGGTTATGTTTATCTGCAAATTTTATGATCAGGTGGCCATCTTTTGTTTCAGCAGTGGTTTCAACTTTGGGTTTTAATTTGGTCATAATTGTTTTCTTATTATTAACTGCTGAAACCTCATCAGTTGATTTTACAATCAATGTTTTCTTTGATTTTAGCTTTTCAGCATATGTACCAGTTAGATGCTTCCTATCTATGTCATCTTCATTCCTTTTCTTTTCATTTTTTAATTCTTTCATTTCATTTCTTAATTCTTGCATCTCATCTCTTGTTTCTTGCACTTTATTTCTCATTTCTGTCATGCTATCCTTCATTTCTTCTATTTTATTCATCAAGACCTGAACCAAATGATGGGACATTACGACTTCTTCATCCAATACTTTTCTTTGTATGTTTGCTGCATTCTCATTAATCATATCAGTGCAATTCCTACACTTGTAAGAAGTATGTTCATTACACAATAGCCTTTTGTGGGTTTGTGATAAATTTTCTGTTAATCCAGAACATTCATTTCCAAAATGATACCATTTTTGACATCACAACAAATTGCATCACCGGCAACGACAGTCTTGCAGTGCCCGCACAATTCAGTGTCATCAGATTCCAAAGTGTCCAACGATCCATTCGCTGATTTATCATTTCTTCCACAAGCACCTTCCTCCATATTGTCACTATCATATACTGATGTATTCTTCATTATCTGTAAAAATTCATGTGTTTCTTCTTCAATTGATTTTCCAGTTTCAGTCTTTTCATGAGGTTTCTTTCTAATTTTCTTAATGGCTCCTAACATTTTTGTAGTTTACACCTTGTTTTAGTCCAAATGAGCCGGGAAAACCATAATTGGTAACTCTTACCTGTGTCCCAGTTGTAATCAACTATTAATTTGTAATTTTGCACTATTTAGTATTCCAATAACTTTCATTAAAATCTATATAACTTAATAATGTTTGAAATTATTAACTTGAACGATTTTCACTTTTAACTTGTCACTATTGTTGTTATATTTCAACAGAGCACTTCTTCAACACGTCCTCACTTCGCTGAACAACGGTGCCTGAGATTCATATCAAGACGAGGAAGACAAAATTTAATAGATCGTAAGTTTTTGTCCAAGAATTTAAGATGAGAGTCAACAGCAGAAGACCAAACAGGAAAATAATGCTCAAAACCGGGTAGACTAAAAGACTTAAATATTTTCTCGGTATAGCTTGATTACCGAAAACCTTAAAAGACTTGAATAAATGTTCCTTTTTAACGATAGAACAAGAGTGATTAAATAAAAAATTGCACTGTATATACTCTTATTTCATAATACCAAAATGCAATTATAAATTTACCGCTACTATGCTATCTTGTGTTTAATGCCTGATGTCATTGATGTCAATCATTACCATTACTGGGAAACCAAAAGCACTGTCAGCTTTCAGTATATTATTGATGTGCATCAAATATAATGAAAAGCAACGTTAAAGTGGCCTATAAATCTTTAATCCTCGATATCGCATCAATCTCTCGAAACCTTATATAACAGAACCCTGATACGAACTAAAGGCAATTATCGTTTGATCTTCAATTTAGTTCTTTCAGGGATTTCTTTAATAAGAATGAATGATTACATTTCAAAGTCAACAAAATCGTATTCGAACGGAGATCAGACATACTGCTACATATTATCAATAAATGATGATGGTGATCATAATAAAGAGAATTTGAACCACCAATCGACCTTTTAATTTTCAGCAAAGGAATTTCACAAGAAAATACAAATTGATCCTGGCACGGACGGAGTTGTAATTTGAAATTTGAAATGTGAAATGATATGCTGTCTGCATTACTGGCAGCTGGTCAAAGGAAGGATAATCTCCTGTACATAATGATGAACAACGTCTCTCTCTCTCTCTCTCTCTCTCTCTCTCTCTCTCTCTCTCTCTCTCTCTCTCTCTCTCTCTCTCTATATATATATATATATATATATATATATATATATATATATATATATATATATATATTCATTTATTCCTGTTACATTGAGTGCCATTTACAAACATATGACTACTTGGCCTCTCCCTTTCCTTCGCGTAGGGGGGAGAGGACGTAGTCATGACCAGGAGAGAAGGGATACCCCAAAAGGTACACTCGGAAACCACTATCTCCAACAAATTGCCGAAACTGCTGAATTGTAGTTAGGAAAGGGGGGCGGGTTGGGAAGGATTCAATCTGTGTATGTGCATATCTATCTAAATATTTAGCCGTAAGTATTAATATAACGATGATGATGATCACTAATTAGAATAAAAACATATAAAATCTCTGGATCATGTAATATTCTTATACGGATAAATTCCTTAATAAAATGTCAATATTAAAAGAGTATTACTTTCCGAGCTTCTCCAAGGAATATCACGAGGTGGTGAACAGGGAACACTATCTTCAGGTATATGGAAAACCAATTCTACAAGGGAAAAAGTTATTTATCTTGCCTGGTGTGTGGCGGGGTAACAGAAATTGGAAATGGTAGACCACTAACTTTTGAAGGACATGGAGAACAACCCTCCAATATGGAAACGCTAACAACATCAGAGTGAAACTGATGGCAGAGGGGTGTATATATATATATATATATATATATATATATATATATATATATATATATATATATATATATATATATATATATATATATATATAGCTATGTATATATATATATATATATATATATATATATATATATATATATATATATATATATATATATATATATATATATATATATATATATATATATATATATATAATATATGACGAACCACTGTGCAAACAATTATCCCTTTACAATGGGCGGTAGTTCTCTTCACACAATAAAATAGAAGTCATATGGGTAGACTTCCAAATCCACTTGTTTCTTATTACGAGTGTATAAGATTGTCGCTTATGATCAAATGTATCTTCTTAAAGCTGGTTGCAGACAAGCGAAGCACCAATAGCAGGATAATGGGAGGACAGGAACAATAAACTATGTTATAAACAAAATACCGGATGAATTAATATATAACAAGGTCATTTGAATTTGGCGTTATATTTCTCGTATAAAAGCGGGAGAAAATGCCTAGAATCGTTTAAGCCTTTAATAATTCTAAAATGCACCTTCAACCAATCACTATTCTTTCTCCTCCAGTATGTTGCTTGTCTGGCTAGTCCCCTCACTTTCCATAACAATCAACCAATTCCCTTTTGACAGCTTTTACTTTTCACTTGGGTGACGGATCGTTTAAATATACATAAAAGTTTGCTGAGAAAATATTGTATTATTAATTATTATTATTATTATCATTATCATTATCATTATTACTACTACTAGCCAATCTACAGCATTTGCTGGAAAAGCAAGATGCTATAAGCCCAAAGGCTTATAGCAGGGAAAAATAGCCCAATGAAGAAAGGAAATAAAGAAATAAATAAACGATCTGAAAAAAATAACAATAAATTATTCTAAAAACAGTAACATCAAAACAGATATGTTATGAAAATGAAAGATTTCTCGTGAATTTCTCCGTAGGGTCAAGTCCATGGTCTAGTGGACCCAGGCTGAAATATACAATAAATCATAGACAAATCGACAGTAAATCGATTCATATGCAAAAAACATTGCATTTTACTGCAGATTTCGCTGATGATCTCTCCAAATATTTATGGTGTTCTCTTCGGAGACACATCGAAAAAATGGTGAATCTCTGAGCGTTCTCTGGAAGTCCTTTCCTTACACAACCTCCATAATGTTTATTATGCTTCCAAAAGGCTGACATCACTAGCTACAACACCACTTGCACTCACTGCATAGCCTCTTTGAACAGGGAAACAAAAAAGGATGCTGAAGTTAGGGATTCAAGGAAAAAAAATGCCATCAGGACACTTCCTCTACAGCAGTTCACAATAAAAAATACAGTAGAATCAAGTCATTCGGAAGGCGACCCCACATTTAGTGACCTAAATATGAGAGCATAGGAAGGGCTGAAACAATTAGTTCAGTTGGTCAATCATCGGAGGCCATTTGTAAGGATAACCTGTATTTCTATTTCACTCTCTAAATAGATCCTAATCAAATAGATAATTGATTTTCATCACATACCACCTGCAATCTCCAAGTTGCCTGTTTCTCTACACCGCAACGATGTAACACAACCACTACTTTCAATATTCATCAATTGCAATCTCTCTCTCTCTCTCTCTCCTCTCTCTCTCTCTCTCTCTCTCTCTCTCTCTCTCTCTCTCTCTCTCATGTCAGGATGCCAGAAAACCTCTCTCTCTCTCTCTCTCTCTCTCTCTCTCTCTCTCTCTCTCTCTCTCATGTCAGGATGTCAGAGAACTTCAATTCTCTCTCTCTCTCTCTCTCTCTCTCTCTCTCTCTCTCTCTCTCTCTCTCTCTCTCTCTCTCTCTCTCTCTCTCTCAAAAGTGGAGCCACTTTTAAGACAATTAACACGAATAGTTTATTTTCAAAAGGTGATCCTTTCCTTGCGAGAGAGATTCAAGTGATTTTCTCAAGGTCGTTGATCCAATTAAATTGCAGACAGCCACCTGGGAAAGATGTTGAGGAAGGGGAATTAGGGGCATGTGCAGAGAAGGAGCAATCGAAGATAACTCAAATAAATACTCACCGAAAACGAAAGTAAACCACGTAGAATTATGTAATATTTACATTTATATATATATATATATATATATATATATATATATATATATATATATATATATATATATATATATATATATATATATAAATATATATATTTATATATGTATATATATATATATATATATATATATATATATATATATATATATATACGTGTGTATATATATATATATATATATATATATATATATATATATATATATATATATATATATATATATATATATATATATATATATTTATATATATGTATATATATATATATATATATATATATATATATATATATATATATATTTATATATATATATGTATATATATATATATTTATACATATATATATATATATATATATATATATATATATATATATATATATATATATATATATATATATATATATATATATATAATAGCCTGCATCAATTCCTCTGCCATGGTTTGTGAATTCAACGTAAACCGAAGATCCACAGCTGTCTGTATGAAAGGTTTGGGGCATGTACTTGAAGAAATGTGAACTATGAATGTCCTTTTGGATATTTGCATAACCAAATGTAGTTTTCGATAGAAGTTATACTGATTTGTTCCCTTTAATCCTATATCACAGTAAACTAAAAATAATAACTGGGAAAGTATTTTAGATAATGATTAAGAAAGAATTCTTACAACACCAGGTATTGGGACTACAAAAGAAGTAGTGAAACGCTACCGAGCAGGTTGCTATGTCATAATTGAGGGTTCTAAAATATTTTCAGTTAGTCAGTTAATTATGGCCAATACGAGGATTCAGAAATAAATGAAGGTGGCACACACATTTCATTCAATTAAACAAAACGCTATAAAATATTACGAGCTGTAAAAATACCATCATCGTTACCGTGACGAATGTGTATCTTCTATTGAGGATCTTCTATTGAGGATCTTCTATTGAGGATATACAGTAAATAATGAAAAGTGTTCTAACTTTTACACGCCTGATTTTTCCTCATTCGTTTATCTTTTACATCCAAATACAAAACCGTCTAATCGATAAACTTTTCTTATCTTGCTAATACGTCATACATTAGGCAAAGAGAAATTTTAAGATTACAGACAACACTTTAACAGACTCATTTTACAAAAAATAGCATTATTACTTGTACTATTTCATTATTCCAGCTTGATGGATTTTTTTTATCAAGGACAAAAATGCCTTACCGTATTTATGTAAATGTATTTCAAATAACTACAATAAGCGTTAGGTTCCCAGTCAATCTAGAAAACTTCTTCCATCTTACGTTGCCAAAGATAGTCATTTACTTGGTTGTAACAGATCGTTTGAGAAAAAGAAATATTTAGATTTAAGAGTCATTTTTAAGCCTGTCGGGTTTTGCCTAGTTCAAGGCTTTAGGTCATTTTTTTTTTTTTTTTTTTTAATCGCAAGCCGAAACAAGTTCATCGTTGCCCTTCATCAACGTTGGTGGTTAGCAATTGCAGTTTGAACCATTTCAATTGTGTCGGGATAAAGTAATGCATTTTAGCTCATAACTTCAATAGTTAGAAAGGTCAGTTTTTTGTAAGGTAACTGTATGAAGAGTTTTTACTATGAAATTTGATGGCAAAATACTGTATCCATCTTGACAACCTATTTACTTGACAATTCAGTAATAATTAACATCTGCTTTTCCATGTCATTGTCATGTTTATAGAATCTCTTGATGTTTACTGTGCATGTACATATAAACTACAAGTACAGACGAAACCGCATAAACCACCACCACGGCAGAAGATTAAACAAATCTAACTTACTATGTAAACACATTTTCTTTCGGGCACAGTCTTCAGGTCCATAATTTCTTATAATAACATAATGAAGAAAATCTTGAAATATTTTGTTGGCGGACAAAAGTAAAGAAGAAACAAGGTACAATTATACAGAGAGAGAGAGAGAGAGAGAGAGAGAGAGAGAGAGAGAGAGAGAGAGAGAGAGAGAGAGAGAGAGAGAGAGAGAGAGAGAGAATTTTCTTAAATTTATAGACAAGACAGGTTAGAAAACATATATACATCACAAAAAGTATTGATTATCTTTCAGTTACTAAAAATAGTTTGATTTCATAAGTGTTTGCATCAAACAATGCCTTTATAAATACAGCACCATAAAAAGGAAGGAACTTTCCAAACTTTCCCTCCGTATGCCAAGAGAAGAAAAAGAAGACTCGGAAATGACATGAGATGGAGATAAGATTTTCGGTTTCCTGGAGGATGGTGCCGTAAAAGAGTTTCTTTCTACTGTATATGATGATTGGTAACCAGCAAAAAATGTCATTGGGCAAAATTTGCTTTAAGAACGACACAATATTATCGGGAACATTTTTGTTGTTTTTCTTTTTCCTCCAAATCTCCTCAGCATATCACAGGACAAAAACATATTCTAAAATTGGTTCGTGTTCGAACGTAAGTTGGATGTGGCATTTAATTTTTGCGATATTGACAACAAAATCAGATTCATGTTGACTTTTCGTGAAAATTTCAATTTTGTTACCTTCCAAGAGTGACACAAATGTATATAAATTTTACAGTATTCTTGAAAATACTCTCTCTCTCTCTCTCTCTCTCTCTCTCTCTCTCTCTCTCTCTCTCTCTCTCTCTCTCTCTCTCATTAGATATATTAATATAATCAGAGGTAATTAGATACTCAACTAATAACATTTAGCTATTTAGGTTTTGAATAAAAAGAACGTAATAGAATAACAGTGTATATCCAATTCCATTCCGTCTAGACAATTTATGGAAATTGACTGGATTTCAAAGAGACATGTCTCCTGATTTACAATTTGTTGTTCTCGCACAAATACAGATGTAGATGTGTTTATATTAATCTTCATAAACTCGTATTTAAATCTAAATTGCACAAACTTGAGTATTGAAATATCTCCATAAATTTACTTGGCTATAGCAAGAATTTGGGGTAACAATACTTAGAATGGCTTGAAAATTCGCAACATAATAACAATCATGACTAACTTATATGAACAAAGAATACTGCACCACATGGACGTGTGTGTACGTGAGTATGGGATATTACAATTCATCTGGTATCCCTTTCTACGTCAATGAAACGATGCTGTTTAAAGTTTCTAAGCTCTCTCTCTCTCTCTCTCTCTCTCTCTCTCTCTCTCTCTCTCTCTCTCTCTCTCTCTCTCTCTCTCTCTCTCTCTCATTACTTATATTTGATTTCATACATCATTCCTGAATTAAATTACTGTTACTATAATCAGTACTCTACAAAAGTATTTGAGGTAAAAAAAAAAAAAAAAAAAAAAAAAAAAAAAAAAAAAAAAAAAAAAAAAAAAAAAAAAAAACTCATTCCAACGATTATTTTGAAATTGTCATTCCCAACCACCAGGAATTTCCTATCTGCTTTATCTCCCTCTTCCTGAATATTTATCCAGCAAGCATTTAGAACTCTAAATTTTAGATCCAAAAAAGTTTTCGAAAAAATGTCTTCGATCTACCAACTACTTTTGAAGAGCGAAATTTATTTTTTAAATGTATTAAATTCTTTACTTTTCTTTACCAGTCTACTGATATATATAGCATTTTACTTCAATTGGGAAGATATGAAAATAAAAAAATTCTATCAGTTTGGTTTTGATTGATTAGATCCTAGTCCTCCTTTTTCCTTTTTGAAGTTGTTTCCCTAATGATTTTTGGAGTTTGAATTACACTTCGAGTTTCTTCAAAGACTGGAAAATTCTCTTTTTTTCCCCTCTCTCCTAAAGTTGCTTATTCACTTCCACTTGCTCTACCAAACGTTTTACAATAAATCAAAATGCACACAGAATCCAGATCAATGATCATTTGTTTAAAAGTTCATATACCTTCTACAAAGTAATTCAAAGTTATAACTGTTATATCTCCTACCACTGAATAGTAAGATCACAATTTCATCCATCAGTATTTACTGATATAGAATCATCCATAGATGTAAATAAAACATTTTTTTCCGATACCAGCGATTTACCTTATCAGATGGTACTACCAGCAGACGACCGGTACCAGCCAACACACCCTTCTTGAACAAACAATAAAGTCTTCAGCCTTATAACAATACCCTCTCCTCCCACGTTAAAAGGGATCGGAAATAGTTTTTATTTTTTCATTTTTCATTGGTGCAATGGTTAAGCCAATGAACAGAGTTTTCCCGTCCAGCATTATCTACTTATTCGCAGAAGTGCAAAAATCTAAAAAATATATCACATAAAAGTCAAGCGAGGAGGATAGCTAATAAATACCGATCAAATTCGAAAGAAAATACGGGCAAACTCAAATAAATCCATTTTACAGATAAATATACATTGGAAGCAAAATTACAATCATAATTTCAAAAAAGTTTGTACTGTATATATACATTAGTTTCGAACAGATGTCTTGGGATTAAACTCCCAAACTAAAGAACAGACAGTTTACTGAAAACTGACTGGGCTATTCGACCTATCATATATCTTTTAAAGAATGCAAAATAACAACAGAAATAGGAAGGCAGTTGCTGAAAACAACTGGCTAATATGAACGAACACATATTTCTTTTCAGGTGGATGCTCACATTCAAAAACAGTCTTTTCATAATGGAAACCATTCCTCTTTTCAAGTTCTCATACCTGAAAAGAGAGGGATCACATGAAGCTCCTCTGAAATAATTCCAGTTCCTTAAAGTGTGGAAGTATATGAAAACCCTCATTTTGTCCCATTCATTAACAACCCGAAAGAGGGTTATGTTTTGGTTTGGATTGTTTGTTGGAAAGATATGATGTAAAGTTCAAGGATAAGAGAACCTTTTGAATGGAATTTCCTGAGCATTATTGCACCATTCTTGGATATCTAAAAATATATCTCACCGCTTTTAACGTATATTCTGGCCACATTCAATATTTACATCTTAATTGTTAAAAAACACGGGTTGTGGTGGTTGGAAACGTTCCTGGCTGGATATCCGCTGGACAGGAGATCGAGTTCCGCTTAAACTTGACAGTTTTTTTGCAAGATCTACTATAGACTTTGGTTTCATGTAGTGTCTGCAATCTCACCATCCTCGTGAGCTATGGATGTGGGGTTTGGGGTGCCTACAGATATACCTGCTGACATCAGCAACGAGTGTCTGGTCCTCCGTGATATTAGGACGGGTGGAGATGGGGCTTGGGCGCTGATCATATGTATATATGGTCAATCTCTAGAAGTCTGGGGCTTTGTCACTGTCCCTTGCCTCTGCCATAAATGTGGAGGCGATACGATTTTAACTTTTTGAGGAGAAGGAACTTTTGGAGAAACGAGTCTCTTAACTTTGACGTACATGTTTTCTCTCTTTATGTCTTGATCAACTTCGTCAACTGAAATGGTTATCGTCCACTTTTATAGCTGATCACGACTTGGAAACTGATATAAAAGGCGCTAGCTCAACAGTGAGTAGCATTAGCAGGAAAAAAAAATGGTATAATAGTTCGTGTACTATATCCAAATTTATCTTAACAGAAAATTTTGATGCAAGCCTTATTGAATAATGTTTTTTTTTTCTCTTTTTTTTGGCTTGAATGTGCGGCGGAAAATCAAAACGTGACATCAGTGTCAATATATATATATATATATATACACACACACACACACACACACATATATATATATATATATATATATATATATATATATATATATATATATATATATATATATATATGTATATATATATGTATATATATATATATATATATATATATATATATATATATATATATATATATATATATATATATATATATATATATATATTTCAAATAAGCCATATATATTAATACATTAAAGTCTGGATTCTCTTAACGACCTCGGGATCAGAGCCCCAGGCGGAACCGCCCAAAGACTATGATATCGGACCGGCGGGGATTTGAACCTTCGTCCAGGATATCTGTATGCCAGTGACCAATATTTATATGCATAAGTATATTTATATGTATATATATGTGGATATATATATTTATATATATATATATATATATATATATATATATATATATATATATATATATATATATATATATATATATATATATATATATATATATATATAACTGTATATACATATATAAACGCATATATATATAAATATACATATATGTACACATATAAATATACATACATATATATAGATATATATATATATATATATATATATATATATATATATATATATATATATATATATATATATATATATATATATAACGGATTTTGAGCGAAGCGAAAAATCTATTTTTGGGTGAGATAGCCATGTCGTCCTGATGGAAGTTCCTATAGGGTAGCTTCCTAGGGTATATTACAACTACGGCGATATTCCCAGAGAATTTACCTTAAGGTACCAGAATTCTAACTCCTGGAGCGAGTATCCCTCGTGAAAGGGATATCGCGACATATCAGAGGACGTATTCTAGACACGTCACATGGCAATCTACGACCTGAACAGAGATTTCGTCTCGTAGGAGGGAGATTGACGAGATACGAATTCGGGAAAGAAAAAGGGGAGCCGCTCCCAAGGCTTCCCTATCCCCCAATTCGTATGCGTGCCTGGCGCCAATCCTGGCGCCATCTGTATTCCTTGTAGCGTACACGAGGTGCTACAGATACTGTATGTAGGGAGTGGTCCTACAGCCCTTTCTTAGAAAGGCAAGGGCGGGTCCATCAGGACGACATGGCTATCTCACCCAAAAATAGATTTTTCGCTTCGCTCAAAATCCGTTTTTTGGGCTCAAGCCATGTCGTCCTGATGGAAGTGTACCAGAGCATTACTGTATCTGTGGATTCTCAGAACGTGCCGTACTCCCCGGAGGTATTTATTCCCGGTCGACTAGACCTAGAGACCTAAGATGTTACCGTTATACATCTTTTCAACTAACTATAAACTATGTTAGAGCTTCCTGCCCCCTACAGGGAAGAGTCCTACTAGACTCTGGAAAGTCTCGAAGAGTACATATATCTATGTATGAATACCAGGCAAGCTAATATAGTGGTCTCGCCCTATATTAAGTAAAGCATAGTTTGTATAGAACCACTGCGTCAATATATTGACCAGTAATCCGCACAATACTTGTATTGGACAAAGGTTTATATCCGCATAGGAAGAAACTAATAAAACCGCCCTCGTCCCTTTATGGGACGGAGTCCTCCCATTAGGGGACTTACATAAACCAATGCAACATAGCTTGCATAACAGAACAATTCTATCAGAATTATCCCAGATAAGATACATAGAATTAAAATGCTCAATTATACCAATAAATTGACACAGGTGAAAGAGACGCAAGGTTCTCAAGAACAAGTTTATTGACAGATAATAAACAGACAGGTTAACAACAAATATATATATTTATATAAAAGAGGATAACCCAAAACTTTAAGCATAAGTATGATAGTAAACCGAACTTGTTTATCTGAAAGAAAAACCATTAAACACCACTTTAATAAGATACCAAGGTATCAAGTCATAAAAAGTCTGTATTACAAATCAATCACATTAGCGTTAGAAACGCTTGGCACACATGTCTGAACTTATGCTAGGTTCACCTTTGAAAGAAGGAACAGTCTATATGGGCACTTGGTGCCCTCATTTAGTTTGTAGTACAGTATGTACCTACACACTCACCCTGGACTTAATCGTCCCAATTAAGACCACTGTTCCTCGCAGAGTTAAACAGTAGGGTTAACTACACGACCCACTGCTACCACAGATCTCTTAAGTTCCTCTACTTGCTTCGCATAGTGGCGAAAGAACACCCTGGAAGACTTCCAGCCCGTGTATGAACGGAGATGTTCAAAATCCATACAATTAAAGAAATTTAGGGATGAGGCAACTTTCCTCGGATCGTGACCTGCGGGTGTACTGTCAGGATCCGCTCTGCGAATAAAATATGTGATTTTCGCTCTGAGTTGATTCAGAGATAAATTTGAGCCTGATGTTTCTCCCCTGAATAGTTGACCACCCTTGAAGTCTGAAGTTCTACGAAGATAGACCTTTAGGCATTCTACTGGACATAGAGATGCATCTTCTTTCAGAGGGCAGATTCTCCAGGGACCCCACCTGTTGGTGGGTAACTCATTCTTGGCGAGAAACGTAGGATCCGGAAACAGGTTCAGCTCCCCCCCATCCAGGAACTGAACACGACCTGCCTCTCTCGAGAGGGCTACGATCTCACTAACCCTGGCCCCGGACGCGAGTGCAAATAGGAAAATAACTTTTTGCGTCAAATCCTTTAACGCACATTCTTCATTGCTCAACAGGGAGGCGAAATGAAGAACTTTGTCTAAAGACCATGAGATGGGCTTTGGAGGTGCTGAAGGTCTGAGCCTAGCGCAGGCTTTCGGAACTTTATTAAAGATCTCGTTACCTAGGTCGATCTGGAAGGCAAATAAAATGGGTCTCATCAAAGCAGATTTACACACTGAAATCGTGTTAGCTGCCAACCCTTGGCCATGGAGGTGGATGAAGAAAGATAAGCAGAAGTCTGTTGAGATCTCCTGCGGATTCTTTGCCTTTACAAAGGCCACCCATTTTCTCCAAGATGACTCATATTGCCTTCTAGTCGATTTGCACTTGTATTCCTCTAGGAAGTCTATGCTGGCTTTCGAAATCCCGAAACGCTTTCTCACCGCTAGGGCGAGAAAATCATGAGCTGCAGGGTCTGGGTTTTCTGTAATGAAGCGCAGACAGTCGACTTCTGGACTCGCTGGGTCAGAACTGGATGTGGTAGCGGCACGAACTTCATCTGTAGTTCCAACGCCAAGGGGAACCACATACTGTTCGCCCACTTGTGGGCCACTATTGCCGCTACCCCCTTGAAGGATCTCAGTTTGTTGAGGACCCTCAACAGAAGGTTGTGAGGAGGGAACAGATAAATCCTGGACCATCTGTTCCAGTCGAGGGACATTGCGTCCACTGCTTCCGCTAAGGGGTCCTCGTACGGGGATACGTACAGGGGCAACTTCTTGTTGTCTTTCGTCGCAAAGAGGTCTATTTGCAGTTCTGGGACTTGATTCAGAATGAAGGAAAATGATCCTGCGTCTAAGGACCATTCCGACTCTATCGGTGTGAACCTGGATAGAGCGTCCGCTGTCACATAGCGGACTCCTTGAAGGTGAACTGCCGACAGGTACCACTTCTTCTTTTCCGCCAATCGGAAAATGGCTAACATCACCTGGTTGAGAGGTGGTGACCTCGACCCTTGTCGATTCAAGCATCTCACAACCACCTCGCTGTCCGTCACCAATCTTATGTGGATCGAGTGACGCGGGGAGACTTTCTTTAAGGTAAGGAGCACTGCCATAGCTTCTAGAAAGTTTATATGAAAGGTCCTGAATAGCTTGGACCAAGTCCCCTGGACTTTTTTCCGATGAGAGTGACCTCCCCATCCCTCCTTTGAGGCGTCTGAGTGAATCGTCATCGACGGGGGAGGTGGCTGAAGAAGAACCGACTTCTTTAGATGCATACCTTCTCCAAACTCCGGTTGCATCCTTTAGCAAACTGGAGAGAGCCTAGTACCCTCTCCTGTTCGCGTCTTGATATCCTTTCGGAATCTAGAAGTCTCTTGACAGAGCCCGCTATCTCCTTCCTTTTCTTCGTCGGGATGGAGAAACTGTGTGACAAAAGGTCCCAGGGGATTCCCAGCCACTGGAACTTTTGGGATGGAGAAAGTCGAGACTTTTTCTTGTTGATCTTGAAGCCTAGGTACTCTAGGAACTGGATCACCTGACTGGAAGCTTGCAAGCATTCGGTCTCGGATGCTGCCCACACCAGCCAGTCGTCCAGGTAGGCTACTACCTGAATTCCCTTTAGGCGTAATTGTTTGAGAGCTGCGCTCGCAAGCTTCGTGAAAATCCTTGGGGCTATGTTTAGCCTGAATGGCATGGCTCTGAAGGCGTACAGTTTCCGTTGTAGCCTGAACCCTAGGTAGGGGGAGAGTCGACGGCTGATTGGAATGTGCCAATAGGCGTCTGACAAGTCTATAGAGACTGAGTATGCCCTCTTGGGCAGTAAGGTCCTTATGTGTTGCAGTGTTAGCATCTTGAATTTGCAATTCACTATGAACTTGTTGAGTGGTGACAAGTCCAGAATGACTCTGAGCTTTTCCGAGTCTTTCTTGGGAACACAAAACAGCCTCCCTTGGAATTTTTCTCCAACAGTTCTTGAACGTACTCCTCCAAAACGGGGGTGGAGTGTTGGAAAAACCGAAGGCATGGGGGTGGAGTGCTGTACCAGCTCCAACCCAGTCCATTCTTGAGTAGGCTTTGGGCCCAGGGATCGAAGGTCCAGCGATCCCAAAATTTCATCAGTCTCCCTCCTACCGGTATCATTTCACTTGGACTGCCGTCCTGAGGTCTTGCCTCCCTGACCACGACCACCTCTGAATCCCCTTCCCCTTGAGGGGCGCCTAGACGAGCCTCTGGCTGCTCCTCTAGGTTTTGCACGAAAGGAAGAAGACTGTCCTTCGAACGTTGGGGCGAATGTGGTTGACTGACCTGGCACAGACTGGGGTACCCACTGAAAGGCAGTCGGGGTTTGTGCCACCATCTGGGGCACTGGAGGCAAAGGCAATTGCAGTTGCTGTTGCTGTCTATAAGGCTTGGCTGGCCGAGATGGTAGCCTAGTCCTCATATTCTTCCTCTTTGGTTGAGGACCCTCATCCGGGGAAGATTTTCTTTTGATAGCCAGGCCCCACTTCTGGAGAAGGTTTCTATTCTCCACGGCGGCCTTATCAACAACCTCTTTGACCACATCGGTAGGGAAAAGGTCTTTTCCCCAAATGTTGGAGGAGATTAATTTCCTTGGTTCGTGTCTCACCGAAGCCCCGGTGAACACGAACTCCCTGCAAGCTCTCCTTGCCTTGATGAAGCCATAAAGGTCCTTCGTCACTGTGGCTAGGTGAGACTTAGCCACTACCATGAACATTTCATGGACCTTAGGGTCACTTGCCATTGTCTCAAGAGTGGTCTGATGAGACATTGAGGCAGCCAGTCTTTCTTTGGTCTCGAACTCTCTTCGTAAAAGAGATTCGGACAGCTTGGGGAGGTCCTCGCCGAAACGCCGTCCGGCAATATCAGCCTCCAACTTTCCCACTGAGAATGTCAGATGGACATCCTTCCAGTCTTTGTGGTCCATAGGCAGAGCCAGCGACAAGGGTTTACACTCCTCCAGGGAGGGGCAAGGCTTGCCGGCCTCGACTGCCTTTAGGACAGCCGCAAACCCTTTTTGTAAAAAGGGGAAGGCTCTATCAGGAGAGGACACAAAGGAAGGGAGCTTCTTGCTCAATGCAGCTACCTTCGAATTCGAGAAGCCCCTCTCTTTCATCGAGGATGAAAGTAGGGCTTGAGCCTTAGCGTGGTCCATAATAATGACCTCCTTCGGCTCTGTCTCCTCCCTTGAAGCTGGTTCTTTTCTCAGCCGGACATAGCAGTCCGGATATGATGCCTTGCTGGGCCAGAATTCTACCTCCTCTAGGGGAACTGAACCCAGCTTATCCGAGATGACGATCTTACCAGTCGTCATCGGCATGTGCTCAGCATACCTCCATGGGTTAGCATCTGAGCATATGGGAAGGTCTTTCACATTGAGCCTTTTCTGAGGCCCTTGTGATTCTGCTAGGGACTGCATACGCAGTTCCATTGCAGCCGCCTTCTCCTGATTCTCCTTCTGCATTTGTTGGATCATTCCAACAATCGAAGAGAGGGCCTGTCCCAGTTCTACTGGGAGACCAGCCGATGTTGAGGGGATAGGCTCCGGCATCTGAACCGGAGTAGCCGACACCTCGTCGACCTCATCCTCTACGACATCAGGGGTTTGAACTTGATCCTGACCTTCTGCCAGGAGGTCTTCTTCCAAACGTTCGTCCAGGTCAGACATCCTGTCACACAACTGGATGTCTTGCATCGCATCTGCGACTTCCTCGTCCACCTGGACTTGATCTTGAGGGATCTCTTGAGGCTGGGGAATCACTGCCTCAGCTGATGCCTGGGGAAAAAGATACGCCCTCATCTTCTCACTTGGAAGATAAGGGCCAGAGGTGTTCTTCTTGAAGCCCCTTACCCAAGTACGAAGCTTTTCCCTAGCTATATCCCTTGATTCCGCCGTTCTAGGGGAATCAAAAGCCTCAGTAATCAGGTCAGTGCATACAGTACATACCTGAGGGTCCCAATACTGGAGATCATCCTTGGAGACAGCGCATGCTGCGTGTCTCCTACAACACTCATGTCCGCAGAGGTTCTTGCTGCGGACATTGCAGAAAACATTTCCCCACTTCGGAGGGTCCTCCTGTAAAGAGAAGAAATTTCCATGAGTATCAAGTAAACTATGTATCACTGGATATGCATAGTATAGCATAACAATTCATAAAGGAAAGACACACACTTGTGTTTCCTCACAACCCATTGTTGCAGCCTTCCAGATAATAAAATCAAAATGGTTTATCTCTACTAGAGTAAACAATGCAAGGTTTCCAGAGGAAACAGGTGGAGCTCACACCTAGGCAATGATTTTAAAATCCTGGATAATAGACAGGGAAGAACTCTGCTTCCTATCTGAGGGTAACAGCAAAGGGCTGTGCAAGAAAACACAATAATGTTAGAAGATACAGTGCTGTACCTAAACCTTTACTATAGTTTTCTTCTTACTGTATATGCTATACAGAAGAATACTAGTACAGTATAGGAGGATGTGTGCCGGCCTGCCTTTGCCGGCCGGCACACAGCACAACTAGCTTTAAAGTATACTACTTAACAGCTATAGGGCGGCAGC
This sequence comes from Palaemon carinicauda, assembly GCF_036898095.1. Taxonomy (NCBI): domain Eukaryota; kingdom Metazoa; phylum Arthropoda; class Malacostraca; order Decapoda; family Palaemonidae; genus Palaemon; species Palaemon carinicauda. The sequence goes on from NC_090763.1 coordinate 33,465,599, forward strand.
ACTCTGGTTCAAATGCCTGTGCCGGCGGCAGCAGCTGCCGGCCGGCAACAGCCAGTGTTGGCCGGCAATGACTGCCGGCCAGCAACTACACAAGGTAGTACCCAGCTGCCGGCCACACTCTTGGTGACCGGCAGACAAGGACTGACATAAGCCGGCCGGCAAAGGTACAAGACCGATGCCAGCCGGCAGCAAAAGAACCAGAAGACTACACCTGCCCGGCTGCCGGCCTCATAGGCCGGCAGCCGGCCTCATAGGCCGGCAGCCGGGACAGGTACAGCACTAGAAGAAAATAGAATGGATGCCGGGATAAGAGTGTACACAACCCCCCAAGCCCGGCAACCGAAAGAGTGCATATAAGGAAGAGGAGAAACTTAATTCAGGCTTCCTTGACCAATGCCGTCCGGCTCTGCCGGCAGGCATGGATGAGGGACCAAGAGAGGTCCGGGCAGCACTCGAAAACATAAGACCCTTGCCGGCCAGCATCTCTGCCGGCCGGCAATGGGCTTAGTCAATTCCACATCCCAACCTATACTAGGTCCAGAAGTAGAATGACATACAGTACAATAATACCCTTGCCGGCCAGCTCTGCCGGCCGGCAAGGTACAGTACAGTAATGGCTAGGCCATTACGGAGATAGAGGGGGAAGGGACAAGAGGGTCCTGCCAACCTTGCTTTAGTGACAGATCACCCGCAGCCAAGAACTTTGTCTTAGCCTAAGGGAGATCTAAGGGAAAGGGCCAGCAATACTTGCCAGCTTCCAGAGCACCAAAGCAAGGAAGGCGTTGCTACTCCCAAGGGAAGAACTTATCCTCCCCCGAGAACAGCAACAGGACTTAGTCTGGTCGATCACAAAAGAAGGAATCATAACTTACAGAAACCTTCGGTAGTGACCTAAGGGAGCTAAGCTCCCTTTGTAAGTGTTAGGTCAGCGAGGGGGACTCTGCCCCAAGCCAGACAACACGGACTCAGACTAAAAACTCTGTTGTTCTGTCCCTCTTTGAACCAGACTTTGCTGGAACAGGAAGGTACAGTAACACCCTAGTATAGTTTTATCGAAAATAAATTCGGAAAAAACCACTTAGGGATAAGCCCAAGGCTTAAACAGAGGGAAAGGGATTGCATACCTTCTCCGAAGAAAAGAAAGCAACCGGGGAGTATGATAAAGTATACTAAGGCTCCATAAGCAATTAGCCTAGGCACCAAGAGAATCGATTACCTAATTCACCGAAACTCTCACGTATACAATCTTGGAAATATTCCACACAGTCTAAAATGTATAAAATATAGCCTAAAGCTTCAATAAAATTTTAATTACACATGCATTAAGTACTAGGACCAAACGACTAGGCTACATGGCCTAGCGTAGGCCAGAATGGCGAATACTTCGCCAAATAATACTAAGCACGAAAGGAAATCCTATGTAAAGCTAAATAGCTAAAATTTATTAAAGCAAAACAACCAGGAATGTCACTCTGACTAACTAATTTATACCTAGCGAGTGACAGTGTCCAGGACACCTCTGGTAGGCTACGGCTCTTGTATCAAAGATTAATCCTATTAATCACTCAAAATTTTACCAAGAGCCTACCTTTATACATAACAGACACTATACTCAACTTTCCGAGGCCAACGAAGACGGAGAAGCCATGAAAAGCTGAATAAATCCAAGATTTGCGAGAAAAACAGGAAAAAACACCGAGTTGTTAAGCTACGCAAAAAGGAATACAGATGGCGCCAGGACTGGCGCCAGGCACGCATACGAATCGGGGGATAGGGAAGCCTTGGGAGCGGCTCCCATTTTTCTTTCCCGAATTCGTATCTCGTCAATCTCCCTCCTACGAGACGAAATCTCTGTTCAGGTCGTAGATGGCCATGTGACGTGTCTAGAATACGTCCTCTGATATGTCGCGATATCCCTTTCACGAGGGATACTCGCTCCAGGAGTTAGAATTCTGGTACCTTAAGGTAAATTCTCTGGGAATATCGCTGTAGTTGTAATATACCCTAGGAAGCTACCCTATAGGAACTTCCATCAGGACGACATGGCTCGAGCCAAAATATATATATATATATATATATATATATATATATATATATATATATATATATATATATATATATATATATATATATATATATATATATATATATATATATGATAAATTTTGCACATTTTTACGTGTTTTTCATATTCAAATAAGCCATATATATTTTTGATACATTAATGTCTGGATTCTCTTAACGACCTCGGGATCTTTCTTCGTGGCCAAGTGGGTTAGTCACTGTCTGTACAAGCTTGCCGACCAGGGTTCGATTCCCGGCCGGAGCCAAGCTCTTGTCTTTGTGTGATTTCGCCTGGGGCTCTGATCCCGAGGTCGTTAAGAGAATCCAGACATTAATGTATCAAAAATATATATGGCTTATTTGAATATATATATATATATATATATATATATATATATATATATATATATATATATATATATACATATACATACATATATACATATGTATATATATATATGTATATATATATATATATATATATATATATATATATATATATATATATATATATATATATATATATATATATATATATATATATATATATATATACATACATACATACATACATGCATATATATATATATATATATATATATATATATATATATATATATATATATATATATATATATATATATATATATATATATATATATATATATATATAAGTGTGTGTGTGTGTGTGTGTGTGTGTGATCAAAAGATTATTGAAACCCTTGATAGTCTGACATAGTCCGTGTCAATACTTTCGACGATAAAAGAAGTCTTAGAAATGACATACAAAATACCCACAAGTTCGCTAAGAATATCCATCTAATGTATATTCGAGTATTTTCTTAACTCTGTATTACTATCAAATGAATGGAGATTAACCAGACTCATTAGGATCGTAAATATACACCCTTTATACAATACAGAAAATAATCGCTTATACAATAGACATATATTTTTAACGAACTTAAAATAATTCGTGTGTTACTTCTGAGCTTCTAATTACATATTTACATCTATACACGGATTATTTGTCCATATATCATATACACATACACGCAAACATATATATTATAATAGATATATAATTCATATATCACACACACAGATATAATATATATATATATATATCTATATATATATATATATATATATATATATATATATATATATATATATATATATATATATATATATATATATATATATATAGGTAAATGACCTGTGTATACAGTAGATTTGAATATATAATCAGATTCATAAATATATATATATATATATATATATATATATATATATATACATATATATATATATATATATATATATATATATATATATATATATATATATATATATATAACAAAATACTTGCAGAATCCCACATATTACCGTATAAACTGTTTGCACGTATACACACACACACACACACACACACACACACACATATATATATATATATATATATATATATATATATATATATATATATATATATACATATATATATATATATATATATATATATATATGTATATATATATATATATATATATATATATATATATATATATATATATATATATATATATATATACATACATATGTAATCCAGCGATCACCAAACTATGTTGCACGAGACAAAGAAAGGATTTTATGATACATAAAAACGATGAAATTTGTTCCCTTTTATTTATTAACTCAACCAAAGAAGTTGGAAGGAGGTTATGTTTTCGCCCCTGTTTGTGTGTTTGTTTGTGAATAACTCCCAGGCCACAATTTTAATCGTAGAGTAATGAAACCTACAGGGATTAACTGCTAAGTAGAAAGCTGGAAATTATCAAATATTTGAAGGTCAAGGTCAAAGTTCAAGGTCACGGTTAAGCTAAATGTCAAATTTACGTCACGTAATCAGCCATAAGTTTGGACAACGTTGTCACAGACTTCAAACTTGGTTTATATTTGAGTGTATGAAAATCCAGCCCAATTAATACATGTTATGGTCAAAGGTCAAGGTTCAATGCAGCGAAATTCTTGATAAATGAAGAAAAGAATAAAGGAAATCGTTAAAACATCTTTATGTTCAAAATTTCATCACTGTAAGTTTCTGAAGAATTGTTTTCTTTGATGTTCTGATTTCCTGTTATAAAAAAAAAAAAAAAAAAAAAAAAAAAAAAAAAAAAAAAAAAAAAAAAAAAAAAAAAAAAAAAAAAAAAAAACACTTGGTGTCCTCATGTAAGAGGAGAAAATAAGATATAGGGTTAGCTTAAAACAAAAAAAAATTATCATAGCCCCAGGATTTTTGGTCATATTGCTATATTCTTAAAAAGTTACAATAGATTTTCAAGCAACAATTGATAAAGATGAAATCTAAATAAAACAACGTCTTTAAGATGAATTTGGTTAATGCATAAGATTAATAATAATAGTTTCGCTGCAATATAAAACCTAACTACGCCAAAATACTGTTCGTTAAGGACTGAGTTTCCAAGGATTTGCCGATTTGTAAGCTTCTCACACGAAAAATATCTAAGAGGAGAAATACTTCCTCGGAGCAGAGGACGAAAATGTCAGAAGCAGACAAAAGCGCTTATAGCAAACATTCGGCGTCAATGACCTTTGATGTCAAGATCCCAGAAAACTTCAAATTAATCAATCAATTATAATAACCATCTTTGATTAACCCTCAGAAATTGGTAATTATGTCGCTATGGCTACTACATCCATAGGACGTCCTTGGCAATAAGACCTTTTGAGGCCCCATTCCCAGGAAAAGTTGATTTATGAGGCGGTAATCTAATTTAAAAGGGTTTATTGACCCTGTCATTATTCTGTGTTATGCTTTCGGTGGTCGTAAATCTTCTAATTTTTCTATAGGTGGCCTTAACACTTGCCTAAGTCACACCTAACGCCTAATCTTCACTCCTTATTTATCTATTTCATTAATTCAACCTTGGTGAGCTTAGAATTGCACATTCAATTACTTTAGATCGTAATACAGTTACGCGATTGCACAAGTCTCCAAAAGTGGTTAAAAAAAATCACATATTGGAAAAATATAAGGACTGTCCTTTTTTTTTTTTTTTACTAACACTACAAAGTAATAAGATACGAGCTAATAGTTCACTGCATTCATATACAGACACCAATCTCTCTCTCTCTCTCTCTCTCTCTCTCTCTCTCTCTCTCTCTCTCTCTCTCTCTCTCTCTCTCTCTCTCCTTAATATAACACATCATATATCTAGATTCAATAGGCATCACAGGGCAAACTCCTAATCACAGCCTGATCCAGCTGTCACAAATAGAGTGAACGAACCAATGAAATGGGCTTTAGGCTAAATGAGAGGATCATTTGCTCCGTGGCACTAATGCCCTTTCAGCCTCTACTGTAAAGCCTCACTGACAGCATTTGAATGGAGGAGCTACGTCCTTTTGCTTTCAAACCAGTTGTAGCATTTAAAGGTAATGCCCTCACACTTATAAATCCCTTCTGTTTTAGTGCTCCTCAGTTCTACAGGCACCTATCCTTTTATGAGAATTAAGCTATCCTACATAACCAGGGACAGGATTAGAAATGAAACTATAAGAGAGATTACTCGAGTGCCATATGTGGATGAGATCATGGGGGGGGGGGGAGATGGAGATGGTTTGGGCATGCTCTTCGCACTCCCCAAGAGAGATTAGTTCACCAAACGTTCAACTGGGCTCCACGAGGCACTAGAAGAGTTGGAAGACCGAGCCCTACATGGTTGAGGACTATGAAGCGTGAAGTGGGAGATGATGAATGGAGAAGTATTGATTTAAAGGCTCAAGATATATGGAGAAGTATTGATTCAAAGGCTCGAGATATATATATATATATATATATATATATATATATATATATATATATATATATATATATATATATAAATATATACTGTATATATATATATATATATATATATATATATATATATATATATATATATATATATATATATATATATATAAATATATGTATATATATATATATATATATATATATATATATATATACATATATATATATATATATATATATATATATATATATATATATATATATATATATATATATATATATATATATATATATATTTGATGTAAATGAGAAATTAATACGGGGAAAGCAACTAGATTTCATTGTACAATAGTCGCCGTGGAATAGATGACCGTACAATAAAAGTAAAAAGTTTTCAGATTTTCGGTTTAATGTGAGATACATTTTATCACTTTTATTACATCCAGATATAACAGGATATAAAAATGGATATGAGTCAATGAAAGTCTCTCATTTATGTCTATAAAGATCACTGGTCTCTTTTTGCTATAAAAGTGTGTTTTTGTTGTATATACAAAAAATTATGATTTAAAAAAGAAGGGGAGTATGTTTTTAAAAACATTTATTACTGATCAAATACGTTTATACAATTATTTAACATTAGGATAGAACTGTCAAAGAATATATCCCTAGAAGAAAAATAAAAGGTTTGAAACACAGCACAAAACTTATGACCATTTGAACTGCATTTTTTCTTCGCAAGTGTTGATCCATAAAATGAAAGTATGCTCATCTAAAGACAGGTTCTGCCATGTTATGTTATAGTTATTATTTTCCAATTGCTAACAAAGTATTCAACTTAGGGAGACTAAAATGGGCTGAAGTATTGTGTACATATAGATGCATATTCTGTGCAAATTTCAATGTCATAGTGCCAAAATGACCCCTGCCTTGAGTTTCTTCCCTTAATATGAAGAGAGAAATATAAATCAAGGGTTATGGACTATTAATGAATATACGTACTTAGAGGAGATTTCAAGTGTTTCACCAGGACATGACACTGAAATTAAAAGGATAAGTTCACCCAAAATCTCGCCGGAATCCTGTCTGGTAATTGAGAAATTCCTTATTGTTCGTCCCCATTCCATAAGGGCCTGACATATTACATACATAGCGTCATTGCATTCCAAGTGGCATCATTTAAGTCTTATTGGTGCCATCCTTCCATCTCAATCTTCCCAGACGTTTTCTACCTTTAAGAATCCATTCCACAATTCCGTGTACATCCCGATTATATTCCGGCATTCGATATATGTGGCCCAACTATCTCAACTGGCATCTTACCATTTGTAAAATCACTCGTTCTACTCCCAAGGCTTCTCTTATGGGAGTATTTCACAGCTATCTTGTCGTTGCTCTAAAGATTAGACGTAGGATACGCATTTCAGTAGTCTGAATTTTAGACTTCAATTTTTCTGTCAGGACCCATGTCTCACAACCATACAGGAACACAGGTTTCTGGATTGGGAAGATCATTAATAGTTTAGAATGGTTACAAAACGAGCAGAAACAATGGGCCTCAGTTTAGACTTGCAACAAGTGGGGATAATCCCTATATTTGGCAATGCTGATTGACATATTGCTGCCACTGATTTAGGTATATATATTTTTTTTAATTGTACCATAATCATATTCACACTAGCTCTCTAAGAACTAGTGGTCAAAAAACACCTAATGCTGACAGCAACCACGTCAGTAAAGGATCTGACCAATATCTTGATTATGGTTCTTCAGATAGGAATATTTTATGTAATATTTTCCCAATATAGAAAATTAATCATAAGATTTCATAGATATCTTCGAATAGTTATTGATAAGGCATTATTTTCAATATTCATTTAAAGGAAATAATGAAAATAGATTTATTAAAGCAGTTTTCTAGAAGTTTTATTCCAGCTGTGGCCGATTGTGGTCTCTCATGGTTTATCCATAAAAGTATTTTAATGTTGATACTGTTCTTAAAATATTTTATTTCAGTTATTCATTACTTCTATTGTATTTTATTATTTTCTTATTCTTTATCTTCAGTGGGATATTTTTCCCTATTGCAGCCTTTGTGCTTACGGCATCTTGCTCTCTCTAACTACGTTTGTATTGAAGAAAACAAAAATAAAAAAAGAATAATAATAAATATTAAATAAAAAATAATAATAATACTGAATAATAAATAAAAATTATAATAATAAATAATAATTGAAAAATATTATTAATAAAAATAAATAATAAATAATAATAATCAATGATAACAAATAATTATTAATAAATGATAATAAAAAATAAATAATATTGATAATAATTAATTAATAATAAATAATAAATCATAGTAATAAATAATAAAAAATGAAAAAACAAATAATAATAATAAAAAATAAATAATAACAAGCAATAAATAAAAAATAAATAATAATAAATAATAATAATAATAATAAATGATAATGATAATGATAAATAATAAATGAAAATAAATAATATTTAATAAATAATTGATAAATAATAAATAAATAATAATAATAAATAATAATAAAAAATAAATAATAATGATAAATCAAAAATTATGATAAATAATAAAAAATAATAAATAATAAAAATAAATAATAATAAATAATACTAAATCAAAATAAATAATAATAAATAATGTTAAATAATAATAAATAATACTAATAAATAATAATGATAATAATAATAATAATAATAATAATAATAATAATAATAAAAAATTATGATAAATAATAGATAAATAATAAAAATAAATAATAATAAATAATAATACTAAATAATAATAAATAATAATACTAAATAAAAATAAATAATAATAAATAACAATAAATAATATTAATAAATAATAATAATAAATAACAATAATAAATAACAACAATAAATAATAATAAATAATAATAATAAAAACTAATAAATAATAACAATTAAAAATAATGAAAAACTAATAATAAAAAATAATAATAATAAATAATAATAAACAATTATAAATAATAATAATATATAATAATGAATAATAATAATAAATAATAATGAATAACAATAATAAACAATAATGAATAATAAGATTAAATTATAATAAATAATAATAATAATAATAATTGATAATAATAAATAATAATTATAAATAATAATAATAATAATTGATAATAATAAATAATAATTATAAATAATAATAAATATTCATATAAAAAATAATAAACAATAATAATTAATATAAATAATAATAAAAATAATATATAATAATAAACAATAATAATAAATAATAACAAAATATAATAATGAATAATAATGAACAATATAGTAAATAATAAACAAGGATTATATATAATAATAAACAATAATAATAAATAATAATAAACTTTAATAAATAAGATTAAACGATAGTAAAAAATAATGAATAATATTATATAAAAATAAATAATATATAATAGTAATAATAATAAACAATAAATAATAATTATAAATAGTAATAAATATTTATGTAAAAATGATAAACAACAATAATAAATGATAATAATAAAAAAATATTCAATAATAAACAATAATAATAAATAATAACAAAATATAATAATAAATAATAATGAACAATATAATAGATAATAAACAATGATTATATATAATAATAAACAATAATAATATATAATAATAAACAATAATAAATAAGATTAATCAATAGTAAAAAATGATAATGAATAATATTATATAATAATAAATAATATATAATAAAAATAATAATTATGAATAATAATAAATATTCATATATAAATAATAAACAACAATATTAAATAATAATAACAAAAAATAATATTTAATAATAAACAATAATAATAAATAATAACAAAATATAATAATAAATAATAATGAACAATATAATAAATAATAAACAATGATTATATATAATAATAAATAATAATAAATAATAATAAACAATAACAAATAAGATTAAACATTAGTAAAAAATAATGAATAATATTTAATAATAAATAATATATAATAATAATGATAAATACTGAATAATAATAAAAAATAGATAATGATAATAAACAATAAAAATGA
>NC_090763.1:33480574-33485574 GCF_036898095.1 Palaemon carinicauda
ATTTCAATATTCATTTTCATGAGATAATGAAAATACATAAGGGGACCGTCAGCCATGTCCTCCATATTTTTTCTAATTATTAAAAATACATTCCTAAATATGTTTTAGACATATATAATACCTTAAAATATAATGATTTTATTTTATTTTCTAGATATATTTGTCTCCACTAATATGATACGAATTATATTGAAAATCATACCATCAAAACTTCTTAATAAATCGAATAATTCTCTGTGATAAATTTTCGACTTTCCTTTTCTCTCTTTTAATGAAGTTTTTCTTAATTTTCTTCGTCTAGACGTAAAATAATCATGAAGATGAGAGTAAACGGAAAATCAAATCTTTCCCTCTATAATCTAACTATAAATAAGTGAAAAAATTGACCTAAGTGACAATAAGTATGTTTTGGAGTTATGAGCTCCCAAAGATTTGCTATAAATTTTTGCCTTTTTTTCTTTAAAAAATCAAGATAACATTTTAATGATAACCTCACTTTGTACTTTTATTGATTATTCCCACATGAAGGCTCCCTAAACGAGGCATTTAAACACTAAGTTTACCAATACACTTGATGTAAGGATGTCACGAGTAGCCAGCGGCCTCTCACTGTTTTTTTTTTTCTTTTCTTTTTTTCTGTGCTCTCTGATTACTTTTTTTTTTTTTACCTTAGGTACCACTGGCCTTGCTATAAAGTTAACGAGACCGTTGTGAAAACCCATTGTAAATACGAAATGCAAGTAAACAAACACACATGCCAAGTAACTTCTATACGTCTTCAGAAACTGTCTCTGGCTGCTGTTCTCGTAGATCGCGTTCGCCTACCATCTAGCGATGCCTTCAATCTCTGCCAGACAGACAGAATTTCGAAATATAAGTTAAGAAATCGCTATATTTATGAACAATTGAACACGCAAAGACGATTCTGTCAAACTCAGCTATGTAGACGACGCAGGGAAGATGACGTCATCATTTAAAGACTGCTTCATCTTCATTATTTGTAAAAAATAATTAGATGAAACTTGGGGAGAGCATGCACGATATTTTTCTGCATACATGTAAACAATAAAACGATTTTTGATTCCTCAAAACACCATAGGGGACGGTAATGTAATGTGGGGGTTCAAAACGGAGGTGATGAATTAGCCTAACTTGTGGATCTAAGCAGATAAACAGACTGTCTCACATTGAAAAACAGGAGCCACTGAGTTTAGCTCTAAAAGAGATGTCCAATCGGAGTGAAGATCAAATCTTTCGAGTCTCCGGCTTTTGAAAGCAACTAATGGAAGACTTCGTTTTAAGCCTCAATATGGCACATCTCCCAAGAATGACTTTATTCTAAAATTATTTTGAAAGCTCTCAAATACTATAATTTTGGTTGAATAGTTAAAATATTATTTAGATCAAAATCAAAAGTAATAACTGTTTACAAATATCAACATTAAAAATAAAATTAATGCAATACTGCATTCAATTTAATATAATACTTTCTAAAATTTTATCTTCATAACATGAATTCAAAAATACCCTGCGATTTCCTTATAGTCATAGTATTCCCCCGATGGACTCTTCTCTGTGCTCATTCACGCCCATCATCTTGTCGATATACACAAGGATGAGATTCAACCAAATTGTGACGTTATAATTTCAATAGCATGTGTGAAAGAGGGAATGTTCATCTTCATCTACACACTGCTGCAAAGCGGGACTTTTCAACGCCATTCCCAATTTTGTTTTGGCAAGATGTTTGGTCTTGAATATTTATAACAAAAATGTCTTTATAGTAATAAAGGAGAACGAAAAAATATTAAAATGGTAATGGAGAAGAAAATATCTAAATAGCAAAAAAGGCTGAGCAAGCAACTAATAGACAGTTTCTGGTCCATTGCAGGAGAAAGGCCTCATACATGACAATAATGATATTGAGCTGTGTTCTAGGTTAAATTCCTTTAGTTATCCTCCAGAAGGAACAAAAGTTAAAGATAAAACTAAACTATAACGTATAGTTGCCTTTTATGTGGATCTTTGGTGGGGGGGGGGGGGGGTGAATGGAGAGGATATGAATGCTGTGGAAGGTTCTACCACAAGAAGTGTGTGTTTATAAACGCCAAAATCAGAGACAACGTTATAGAAAAAATTTAAATGGTTTTGCCAAAATTGTGTAGATGAAGCCAAGTTAAAATAGCCATGACGAATAAGTCGAAAAAGGATAATCGAATGCAAGAAATATGGCACCTTATAATAAAGTTGAAAAACTACCTAATGGTAGAAGAATGAAACTTCAAAATAGAGGTCAAAGAGGCTCTATTGCTAAAGGTAAGGAACCATAATATTAAGGTCAATGATATTCTAATGATAGAAGTATGGTACTTCAAAAATAGATGTCAAAGATCCTCTAATCTTCGAAGTAAAGAGCGACTAAATAGAGGTCAAAGAGCCTCTAATACTAGATGTAAGGAGCTTCAATATAGAGGTCAAAGATCCTCTAATGCTAAAAGTATAGCACTTCTAAAATAGATGTCAAAGACCATCTAAAGCTAAAAGTTGAGAGCTACTAAATAGAAGCTAAGGAGCCTCTAATACTAGATGTAAGGACCATTAAACTAGAGGTTAAGGAGCCTCTAATGCTAGAGGTAAGGTGACTCAAAATAGAGGTCTAAGAAGCTCTAATGTTAAAGGTAAGGTGCCTCAAAATAGATGCCAAAGGACCTATAATGCTACAAGTAAGGCACTACTAAATAGAAGCCAAAGAGGCTCTAATCGTAAAGGCGAGGAGTCTCAAAATAGGGGTCAAAGAGTCTCTTATGTTAAAGATAAGGTGCCTCAAAATAAATGTCAAAGAACCTATAATGCTAGAAGTAAGGCACTACTATATAGAATCCAAAGAGCCTCTAATCGTAAATAAAAGAAGTCTCAAATTATGGGCCAAAGAGTCTCTAATGCTAGAATTACGGCACCTCAAAATAGAGGTTAAAGAGCCTCTGATGCTAGAGGCAATGTTCCTGAAAATAGAGGTCAAAGAATCTCTGATTCTTGATATTTAGCACTTGAAGAATGTTGTGTGACAGTCACATATCTACAAACTAGGGCAGAAATTAGGTTTAATACATTTCCTCAAAGGGCAGGAATATCTCTCTCTCTCTCTCTCTCTCTCTCTCTCTCTCTCTCTCTCTCTCTCTCTCTCTCTCTCTCTCTCTCTCTCTCTCTCTCTCTCTCTCTCAAATATATATAAGGATCGTTGGTTAGCCGCATTACGTTCAATTATCGATTGCATTCCAACTCTAGAACACTATGAAGCAAACAACTAAGATGGCCGTCGCTGACCAGAAAAATAATTCGCGTTAAAATTAGATAACACCCTAAAAATTGTGTTGCCTTTACCCAAAGTCATAATTTTAACCTAATCCCATATTATCCTCTTTCCGAAAATCCAACTTATCGAGAACCATAAAGAAATTGATAACTTGGGAATCCAAATTTTCTGTATCAAAGCATATTTATCTTTTCCCTATCGTGGCTTAACACACGCCCACAAACACACTCACACACACGGATATATATATATATATATATATATATATATATATATATATATATATATATATATATATATATATATATATATATATATATATATACATATAATATATAGATATATGTGTAATAGTATATATATATATATATATATATATATATATATATATATATATATATATATATATATATATATATATATATATATATATATATGTGTGTGTGTGTGTGTGTGTGTGTGTATACATCTATATATATACAGTATATATATATATATATATATATATATATATATATATATATATATATATATATATATATATATGTATATGTATATATATATATATATATGTGTGTGTGTGTGTATACATCTATATATATACAGTATATATATATATATATATATATATATATATATATATATATATATATATATATATATGTATGTATATATATAGATATTACTCATCAATCACAAAACTGCTTGCAAAAGATATTCAAGTATAAAATCCACAGAAAACAGGAAAGTAAAAGGCCAGGTACCAAGCACTTTCTTGTGTTACGTACACTTCTCCAGGGTCCATATATATATATATATATATATATATATATATATATATATATATATATATATATATATATATATATATATATATATATATATGTATGTATGTATGTATATATATATATATATGTATATATATATATATATATATATATATATATATATATATATATATATATATATATATATGTATGTATGTATGTATGTATATATATATATATATATATGTATATATATATATATATATATATATATATATATATATATATATATATATATATATATATATATACATATATAAATGTATATATATATATATATATATATATATACATATATAAATGTATATATATATATATATATATATATATATATATATATATATATATATATATATATATATACATTAATACCGACACCATAAGGACAATCCCAGGTTGATGACTAAAAACCTTCTCTACGTCTCGGTGCCAGGTCTCAACTTGCTGCATCTCTTCCTCCGAAGATAATGCAAAACTTGTGTCTCTTAGAAGAGACAATTTTACTTCTCCATAAATGATATATATGACACTACTGAAACTCTAAACCGAATCCTTGATAGTGTTAGAGAATAGATGACATTTCAACAACTAAAATTAAATGAGAACAAAACTGAATTCATGGTGGTGGGCAAGAGAAACAGCGTGAAAAACTTAGGTGATATTCAAATGAACATAAATAATAACTCGGTGCCCGTATCTTGTAAAGTTCGAGATATAAGAGTAATTCTAGACTGTAACCTGTCTCTAAAGGCCCAAATAGATAATGTCATAAAAACTGCTGGGTATCATCTACGATATATTGCGTTTATAAAAAAGTACCTGGACAAAAATTCTGTTAAGAAATTTGTGATAAACTGTGT
>NC_090763.1:33488074-33493881 GCF_036898095.1 Palaemon carinicauda
CTTCCATCTCAATCTTCCTAGTTGTTTTTTACCTTCAAGAATCCATTCCACCATTCCGTGTACATCCCAATTATATTCAGGCATTCGATACATGTGGCCCAACTATCTCATCTGGTATCTTTCCATTTGTAAAATCACCTTTTCTACTCCCAAGGCTTTTCTTATGGTAGTATTTCACAGTTATCTCGTCGTTGCTCTAAAGATTAGACGTAGGACATGCATTTCTGCAGTCTGAATTTTAGACCTGAATTTTTCTGTCAGGACCAATGTCTCACAACCATACAGGAACACAGGATTCAGGATTGGGCAAACCTTTAATAGTTCAGAATGGTTACAAAACAAGCAGAAACAATGGGGCTAAGTATAGAATTGAAACAAGTGGGGATAATCCCTTTATTTGGCAATGCTGATTGAAATATTGCTGCCACTAATTTATTAGTTTTTTTTTTTATTTGTACCGTAACCATATTAAACACTAGCTCTCGGTAAGAACTAGTACTCTCAAAGATATTAAGTGGTCAAATAACACCTAATGCTGACAGCAACCACGTTAGTAAGGGATCTGACCAATATCTTGATTATGGTTCTTCAGATAGGAATATTTTATGTAATATTTTCCCAATATAAAAAATTAATCATACGATTTTATAGATATCATTAAATAGTATTGATAAAAGTATAATTTTCAATACTCATATAAAGGAAATAATGAAAATAGATTTATGATAAGAAATAAAATATATCAAATTAATTTTCTTATTCCTGATCTAGACATTAATCTCTGGCACCGTCATTCAGTTACTTATTATGAATGTTGAATAAGATTTTTTATAACTCTGACCATCCTTCTAATTTAAATCTTTAAAGACGGTACCATACTGCTCGATTTCAATATTCCTTCTCATGAGATAATGAAAATGGATAAATTTAGCTCCAAAAGAGATATCCAATCAGAGAAAAGATAAAATTCTTCGAGTCTCCGGCTTTTGAAAGCAACTGATGGAAGACCATCCTATGCCTCAATATGGCATATCTCCCAAGAATGACTTTTGTTCTAAAATAATTTTAAAGCTCTCACGATACTATAATATTGGTTGAATGATAAAAATTTTATCTAGATCAAAATGAATAGAAACAGTTGTAGCCAAGTTAAAATAGCCATGACAAATATATCGAAAGAGTATAATTTAAATGCAAGAAGTAGGGCACCTCATAATGAAGTTCAAAGTTTACCTGGTGCTAGAGGTATGGCACATCAAAACAGAGGCCAAAAAGGCTCTAATGCTTGAAATATGGCACTTTAAAAATAGATATCAAAGACCTTCTAATGCTAGAGGTAAAGAGCTACTAAATAGAGGTCAAGGAGCTTCTAATACTAGAAGAATAGCACCTCAAAATAAGGGAAAAGAACCAACAATGCAAGACGCATGGCACTTCAAAAATAGATATCAAAGACCTTCTAATGCTATAGGTAAAGAGCTACTAAACAGAGGTCAAAGAACCTCCAATATTAGAGGTAAAGAACCTCAATATAGAGGTCGAAGAGCCTCTAACACTAGAAGTAAGGAATATCAATATATAGGTCATAGAGCCTTCAATACTAGAAGTATGGCACCTCAAAATATAAGCCAGAAAACCTCTAAGGCCAGATGTATGACAACTCAGAAAAAGATGTCAAAGACCCTTTAATGCTATAGGTAAGCAGCTACTAAATAGAGGTCAAACAACCTTTAATACTTGAGGTGAGAAACCTCAATATAGAGGTCAAAGTGCCTCTAATACTAGAGGTGAGGAACATCAATATAGAGGTCTAAATGCCTCTAATTACTAGAGGTGGGGAGCGTATATATGGAGGGCAAAGTACCTCTAATACTAAAGGTAAGGAATATCAATATAGAGGTCATAGGGCCTCTAATACTGAAAGTATGGCACCTCGAAATAGAGGTCAAAGAACCTCTAATGCCATATGTATGGCACTTCAAAAATAGATGTCAAAGGCCCTCTAATGCTACAGGAAAAGAGATACTAAATAGAGGCCAAATAACCTCTTATGCTACAGCTAAGGAACCTCAATATAGAGGTCAAAAGAGCGTCTAATACTAGAAGCATGGCGCCTCAAAATAAAGGTAAAAAAAATCCCAAATGCTAAAAGTATGGCACTTCAAAAGTAGATGTCAAAGACCTTCTAATGCTAGATGTAAAGAGCTACTAAAAAAAAAGTCAAAGAACCTCGTATAATAGAGGTATAGAACCTCAATATAGAGATCAAAGAGCCTCTAATATTAGATGTAATGCACCTCAAAATAAAGGACAAAGAACCTCTAATGCTACAAGAATGGCAGTTTAAAAGTGGATGTCAAAGGCCATCTAATGCTACATATAAAGAGATACTAAATAGAGGTCAAAGAACCTCTAATACTAGAGGTGAGGAACCTCAATATAGAAGTGAAAGAGCGTATAATACAAGAGGTAAAGATCCTCAATATAGGTATCAAAGAGCCTCTAATACTACAAGTATGGCACCTTAAATCAAAGGTCAAAGAACCTCTAATTCCAAAAGTAAGGCATTTCATGAATAGAAGTCAAAGACCTTCTAGTGATATGGCAAAATGTTGATAAAAGCTCTTTATAAATGGGTTCCAACTGAAATGTGTCGGAGACAGTCGCTTTTTAGTCCTCCTGACAGTATTGCGAAACAGAATAACTTTTAAAGAAAAAGCAGTATTATTATAAGCCTAATACAACAATACATAAATATAACGATATGATTATAATGATTTCTTAGCCTGTTTCTGTTATATCTTTTTCCCAAAAGTTTTCCTCCATTCAAGGTAAGAATGGTCACTTTTATCCTCGTTAATTGAGACAAATATCCATTATTTTTGCCTTTAAATGAAACCGATTAAAAGAACTAAATTCAGTATCGACTCGGAATTGTTTATGATAAAAACATCCTAATGTTTACTGATGGATATTTCTTTCCAACTGAGACTGCTTGCCTTATGCCATCCGGGTCTTGGTACATTCAGGTCTCGCTTGGAGAAGAGAAATGAGGATGTTTGCACTGATTGAATGATAAAAATATTAGAGTGTTCTATTAACAAAGTGTGAGGATAGAAATAATGTATTTGCGAAGGAAAGAATTTCATCGTGTTAAATGCTATATCCAAAATTATTTTCCATAGGTTTTGGCAATATTTGGTTATTATAAAATATGGGTTTTGCCTACGAATTTCACTTACTTTTGCTTTGCTTTTGTCAGATTAGTTCTCATTTACGGGCTGCCAATACAAGAACACATGGTTTACATAAGGTAGGGTAATCTAAAACGAACGAACAGCCGATCAATATTCTTTTTCAATCACAGTATAAACTTTATTCATGGTTATTAATTCACTTAACATATCAGTCATGTATGGTTCGTTATAGCTTGTGAAAGAACGTAGGTGTAATGTACATATGAAAAGAAATCTTTAGAAACATAAGTTACCACTACACACATATATAAGATAAGTATTAAACTAACTTGTATTATTTTCTAAATTTGTCTCTCTTCAGCTTCTAAAGAATCCCAATTCTCTGTTGTGTGATCTGCCTCTGGATAACGCAGATAATATCATCATCTTTATTCCTGTCAATTTCTTTAAAACCTGAAAAGTTCAAACTTGTCTTCTTCTTTTGTTGCTGATAAATCTATCAATGACTGGATATATCCTTATTTATATATCACAGGATGTCCGTGGAACGATTAAATCGGGTGCATTCTCTGTGCAGTGGAAGAACCAAAAAAGCAGCCATTGTATATTAGTTTACCGTAGAGAAAATACGTTCACCGTCTGCGTTTGATATGGGAATGGTGACCAAGGATCGACCGAACTTAAAAGGAATGGCAAATGTCTTTCTCTGATACACCTGAGCCAAAATTAACTAGATATTTCCAGAAAGAAAACTGTCAATATTGTCACTTTAAAGGGAATGCCCTGCAGCACCCAAGTCTATTTGTTCATAATCAAAGGTTATACGATACAATTTCAAGTATAATACCTCAGTCCTAACAAATATTAGGGTCAAGAATGGATCACATCCGTCAAAATTTGATAATTGAACGGGAGACGTTTCTTTGATTTTGCTCAAAAGTGGTTTTCTAATCTGTTTCTCTCTTGTATTAGCTCAAGATATAAATAAAAGTGTTTTCTACTAAAAAAAAACTATTTTCTTATCTAGAGTAGGCCGCAGGAACAAAAAAGCGACTGTTCCTAAAATATTTCAGTCAAATTACTCATTACTTCTCATATAGTTTATCTATTTCCTTATTTCTTTTCCTCACAGGGATATTTTGCCTTGTTTGAGACCTTGGCCTTATAACATCCTGCTTTTCAAGGTAAGGTTGTATCTTAGATAATAATAATAATAATAATAATAATAATAATAATAATAATAATAATAATAATAATAATAATAATAATAATAATAATAATAATAACCAATTTCAAATATCAATGTAGTATACAGTAGGAACATTTATAAGGATTAAAAACCTTCACATATAAAAATTATAATCTCGAGTTGTGTTTCCAAAGACCAAATTCAAAATATCGACATTTGTATCCATAAAATACATATGATGGTCAACAAGTGGCCCGAAGACTAGTGGAGTAAAACTTAGACCTATAAAGTCCTTTGGGTTAAAAGTGAAATTTCACTAGGTGTTAAATTAGACAAACAAAAGCACCAATTTTGAATGGAATTAAGCTTATGATATTACGACTTCACTAAAAAAAAAAAAAAAAAAAAAAAAAAAAAAAAAAAATTCAAATAGAAACTAGGCCATGCTAATCCCTGCTTCTCTCTATATATACAAGAGGTCTTTATATATGTAGGCCTACATATTGTCACCAGCTGTAACAAACCCTCTACGAAACTTAAACCGATAGACGAGTCGAGTGTTAGCTATCATTTCCTAGAGGATTTCAGATAGAGAGGAGAAAGGGGGAAAAGATAAAGATAATGATAGAGATGATAAAAGTAAGGAAAAGGGAAATGATAAAAGATAATAAAAAGGGAAAGTCTGGACAACCTCTGATACCCGGAAAGACAGAGAGGGCTTTTAAGTCAGATGTAATCCTCTTAAGCCTTTTATCCCACAATGAAATATTTTGTTTCCGATATCTTTTATTCTTTATTCTTTTCAACTTTACATTATTTCTCCATTCTGTCTTCCTTTCCTCCATTTTGCTTCCCAAACTCTTCACTTTGACGTAGCAAGTAAAGAAATAAGAGCTTCTTTGGTTTACAAGAATCGTACTATGTTTTCAGTTGAAGTTGTTGAATGGAAAATACCACCAATGTTTACAACAGGAATATTAGTATTAAAAAAAATTTCTTTAATAAAATACAATTTTAATTAGGTTGTGTGTCCAAAAGAATCTATAGAAAACATCATCATTTGTATCCATAATCAATATTTGGTGTTACAACTACTCCAAAAGGATTAAGAAAAACAGTTTGTTTGGGTGGAGTCGAGTAGGCCTACACTTAATAGTGGAGTTTGTGATCTCAAGTCCCATATCACTTATTTCTCTTTTTCTTAATCTTAATCAGTTGTAAATAATGGAATACATTTCCTCTTAAGTATTCTTAACATTGAAATCATCATAATGTTTTGGTACGTGTATTTCTTTGGGAATAGGATTTTTGGCCTGATGACACCCCAGGCTTCTTGATTAACATTACTGAATTATTTGATAAAAAAAAAAAATCCTTTGAAATTTATACGTAAATGTGATATTAAGAGCATCTAAATTCAT
>NC_090763.1:33494381-33496881 GCF_036898095.1 Palaemon carinicauda
TTCATCATAAACAATTCCGAGTCGATACTGAATTTAGTTCTTTTAATCGGTTTCAATTAAAGGCAAAAATAATGGATATTTGTCTCAATTAACGAGAATAAAAGTGACCATTTGTTACCTTGAATGGAGGAAAACTTTTGGGAAAAAGATATAACAGAAACAGGCTAAGAAATCATTATAATCATATCGTTCATATTTATGTATTGTTGCATTAGGCTTATAATAATACTGCTTTTTCTTTAAAAGTTATTCTGTTACGCAATATTGTCAGGAGGACTAAAAGCGACTGTCTTCGACATATTTCAGTTGGAAGCCATTTATAAAGAGCTTTTATCAACATTTTGCCATATCATTAGAAGGTCTTTTGTATCTTGACTTCTATTCATGAAATGCCTTACTTTTGGAATTAGAGGTTCTTTGACCTTTGATTTAAGGTGCCATACTTTTAGTATTAGAGGCTCTTTGATACCTATATTGAGGTTCTTTACCTCTTGTATTATACGCTCCTTCACTTCTATATTGAGGTTCCTCACCTCTAGTATTAGAGGTTCTTTGACCTCTATTTAGTATCTCTTTATATGTAGCATTAGATGGCCTTTGACATCCACTTTTAAACTGCCATACTTGTAGCATTAGAGGTTCTTTGTCCTTTATTTTGAGGTGCAATACATCTAATATTAGAGGCTCTTTGATCTCTATATTGAGGTTCTATACCTCTATTATACGAGGTTCTTTGACTTCTTTTTAGTAGCTCCTTACATCTAGCATTAGAAGGTCTTTGACATCTACTTTTGAAGTGCCATACTTTTTGCATTAGGGTTTTTTTTTTTTTTACCTTTATTTTGAGGCGCCATACTTCTAGTATTAGAAGCTCTTTTGACCTCTATATTGAGGTTCCTTAGCTCTAGCATAAGAGTTTATTTGGCCTCTATTTAGTATCTCTTTTCCTATAGCATCAGAGGGTCTTTGACATATATTTTTGAAGTGCCATGCATATGGCATTAGAGGTTCTTTGACCTCTATTTCAAGGTGCCATACTTTCAGTGTTAGAGGCCCTATGACCTCTATATAGATATTCCTTACCTTTAGTATTAGAGGCACTTTGCCCTCCATATATACTCTCCTCACCTCTAGTATTAGAGGTATTTTGACCTCTATATCGATGTTTCTCACCTCTAGTATTAGAGGCACTTTGACCTCTATATTGAGGTTTCTTACCTCTAGTATTAGAGGTTGTTTTGACCTCTATTTAGTAGCTCTTTACCTATAGCATTAGAGGGTCTTTGACATCTTTTTCTGAAGTGTCCATACATCTGGCCTTAGAGGTTTTTTGGCCTATATTTTGAGGTGCCATACTTCTAGTATTGGAGGCTCTATGACCTCTATATTGATATTCCTTACTTCTATTGTTAGAGGCTCTTTGACCTCTATATTGAGGTTCTTTACCTCTAATATTGGAGGTTCTTTGACCTCTGTTTAGTAGCTCTTTACCTCTAGCATTAGAAGGTCTTTGATATATATTTTTAAAGTGCCATATTTCAAGCATGAGAGCCTTTTCGACTTATGTTTTGAAGTGCCATACCTCTAGCATTAGGTAAACTTTGAACTTCATTATGAGGTGCCCTACTTCTTGCATTTAAATTACTCTCTTTCGATATATTCGTCATGGCTATTTTAACCTGGCTACAACTGATTTTTAAATCTATAAAGACTCACTTCTTCCACAGCATTCACATCCCATTCACTTCCCCCCAACATCAAAGATCCACATGAAAAGCATCTATCTGTCATGGTGTAGTTTTATCTTTACCTTTAGCTGAAAGAATTTAAGCTAGAACACAGCACAATATAAATATTGTTCATGTATGAGGCCTTTGTCTTACACTGCACAATAAAACGTTTATTTCTTACTTGTTCTACTTATTTTTTCTCCATTACCATTTTTAATATTTTTTCGTTCCCCTTTATTGCTATTAATCCATTTTTGTTGTAAATATTAAAGACCAAACCTCCTGCCAAAACAAGACTGGGAACGCCCATGAAAAGTCCAGCTTTGCACCAATTGATAGATACAGATAAAAGAGAAGAGTCTAACTAGAGAATAATATTACTAGGATTCTCTGTCTGTATAGATTGCCTTACCTTGTGTAAGACACGGCCTCTTGCGTTGGCAATCCGTAAGTTTGAGTAGGAGGAAATTGCAGGGTATCATTGAATTCATATTTTGCGGATAAAAAATTAGGAAGTATTATGCAAATTCTATTAAAGTATTGCATTAATTTTATTTATAATGATTATATTTGTAAACAATCATTACTTTTCATTTTGATCTAGATAAAAGTTTTATCATTCAACCAATATCATAGTATCGTGAGAACTTTAAAATTATTTTTAGAACAAAAGTCATTCTTGGGAGATATGCCATATTGAGGCATAGGATGGTCTTCCATCAGTTGCTTTCAAAAGCCGGAGACTCGAAGAATTTGATCTTCTCTCTGAT
>NC_090763.1:33501881-33504381 GCF_036898095.1 Palaemon carinicauda
TTCTTTGACCTCTATTTCATGGAACATTGCCTCTAGCATCAGAGGCTCTTTAACCTCTATTTTGAGGTGCCGTAATTCTAGAATTAGAGACTCTTTGGCCCATAATTTGAGACTCCTTTTATTTACGATTAGAGCCTTTTTGGCTTCTATTAAGTAGTGCCTTACTTGTAGCATTATAGGTCCTTTGACATCTATTTTGAGGCACCTCACCTTTAACATTAGAGCCTCTTAGACCTCTATTTTGAGTCACCTTACCTCTAGCATTAGAGGCTCCTTAACCTCTAGTTTAATGGTCCTTACATCTAGTATTAGAGACTCTTTGGCTTCTATTTAGTAGCTCTTAACTTTTAGCTTTAGATGGTCTTTGACATCTATTTTAGAAGTGCTATACTTTTAGCATTAGAGGATCTTTGACCTCTATATTGAAGTTCCTTACATCTAGTATTAGAGGCTCTTTGACCTCTATTTAGTCGCTCTTTACTTCTAGCATTAGAGGATTTTTGACATCTATTTTTGAAGTGCCATACTTCTATCATTAGAATATCATTGACCTTAATATTAAGGTTCCTTACCTTTAGCAATAGAGCCTCTTTGACCTCTATTTTTCTAGCATTAAGGTAGTTTTTCAACTTTATTATAAGGTGCCATATTTCTTGCATTCGATTATCCTTTTTCGACATATTCGTCATGGCTATTTCTTACTTGGCTTCATCTACACAATTTTGGCAAAACCATTTCAATTTTTTCTATAACGTTGTCTCTGATTTCGGCGTCTATAAAGACACACTTTCTTGTGGTAAGAACCTTCCACAGCATTCATATCCTCTCCATTCACCCCCCCCCCCCCACAAAGATCCACATAAAAGGCAACTATACGTTATAGTTTTAGTTTTATCTTTAACTTTTGTTCCTTCTGGAGGATAACTAAAGGAATTTAAGCTAGAACACAGCTCAATATAAATATTGTCATGTATGAGGCCTTTCTCCTGCAATGGACCAGAAACTGTCTATTAGTTGCTTGCTCAGCCTTTTTTGCTATTTAGATATTTTCTTCTCCATTACCATTTTAATATTTTTTCGTTCTCCTTTATTACTATAAAGACATTTTTGTTATATATATTCAAGACCAAACATCGTGCCAAAACAAAATTGGGAATGGCGTTGAAAAGTCCCGCTTTGCAGCAGTGTGTAGATGAAGATGAACATTCCCTCTTTCACACATGCTATTGAAATTATAACGTCACAATTTGGTTGAATCTCATCCTTGTGTATATCGACAAGGTGATGGGCGTGAATGAACACAGAGAAGAGTCCACCGGGGGAATACTATGACTATAAGGAAATAGCAGGGTATTTTTTAATTCATGTTTTGAAGATAAAATTTTAGAAAGTATTATATCAAATTAAATGCGGTACTGCATTAATTTTATTTTTGATGCTGATATTTGTAAACAATTATTACTTTTGATTTTGATCTAAATAATATTTTAATTATACAACCGAAATTATAGTATTTGAGAGCTTTCAAAATAATTTTAGAACAAAGTCATTCTTGGGAGATGTGCCATATTGAGGCTTAAAACGAAGTCTTCCATTAGTTGTTTTCAAAAGCCGGAGACTCAAAAGATTTGATCTTCACTCCGATTGGATATCGCTTTTGGAGCTAAACTCAGTGGTTCCTGTTTTTCAATGTGAGACAGTCTGTTTATCTGCTTAGATCCACAAGTTAGGCTAATTTATCACCTCCGTTATGAACCCCCACATTACATTACCGTCCCCTATGGTGTTTTGAGGAATCGAAAATCATTTTATTGTTTACATGTATGCAGAAAAATATCGTGCATGCTCTCCCCAAGTTTCATCTAATTATTTTTTTACAAATAATGAAGATGAAGCAGTCTTTAAATGATGACGTCCTCTTCCCTGCGTCGTCTACATAGCTGAGTTTGACAGAATCGTCTTTGCGTGTTCAATTTTTCATATATATAGCGATTTTTTTACTTATATTTCGAAATTCTGTATGTCTGGCAGAGATTGAAGGCATCGGTAGATGGTAGGCGAACGCGATCTACGAGAACAGCAGCCAGAGACAGTTTCTGAAGACGTATAGAAGTTACTTGGCATGTGTGTTTGTTTACTTGCATTTCGTATTTACAATGGGTTTTCACAACGGCCTCGTTAACTTTATAGCAAGGCCAGTGTTACCTAAGGTAAAAAAAAAAAAAGTAATCAGAGAGCACAAAAAAAAGAAAAGAAAAATAAACAATGAGAGGCAGCTGGCAACTCGTGACAACCTTACACCAAGTGTATTGGTAAACTTAGTGTTTAAATGCCTCATTTAGGGAGCCTTCATGTAGGAATAATCAATTAAAGTACAAAGTGAGGTTATCATTATAATGTTATCTTGATTTTTTAAAGAAAAAAAGGTGAAAATTTATAGCAAATCTTTGGGAGCTCATAACTCCAAAACATACTTATTGTCACTTAGGTAAATTTTTTC
>NC_090763.1:33509381-33524381 GCF_036898095.1 Palaemon carinicauda
TGAAGACTTTATTGTTTGTTCAGGAAGGGTATGTTGGCTGGTACCGGTCGTCTGCTGGTAGTACCATCTGAAAAGGGAAAACACTGGTATCGGAAAAGAAGTTTTATTTACACGTGTGAATGATTCTACATCAGTAAATACTGATGGATGAAATTATGATCTTACTATTCAGTGGTAGGAGATTTAACAGTTATTACTTTGAATTACTATGTAGAAGGTATTTGAACTTTTAAAGAAATGATAATTGATCTGAATTCTGTATGCATTTTGTTTTATTGTAAAACGTTTGGTAGAGAAAGTGGAAGTGAATAATCAACTTTAGGAGAGAGGGAAAAAAAAGAGAATTTTCTAGTCTTTGAAGAAACTCGAAGTGTAATTCAAACTCCAAAAATCATTAGGGAAACAACTTCAAAAATGGAAAAGGAGGACTAGGATCTAATCAATCAAAACCAAACTGATCGAATTTTTTATTTTATATCTTCCCAATTGAAGTAAAATGCTATATATATCAGTAGACTGGTAAAAGAAAGTAAAGAATTTAATATATTTAAAAAATAAATTTCGCTCTTCAAAAGTAGTTGGTATATCGAAGAGATTTTTTCGAAACCTTTTTTTTGGATCTAAAAATTAGAGTTCTAAATGTATGCTGGAAAAATATTCAGGAAGAGGGAGATAAAGAAGATAAGAAATTCCTGGTAGTTGGGGAGGAAAATTTCAAAATAATCGTTGAAATGTTTTTTTTTTTTTTTTTTTTTTTTTTTTTTTTTACCTCAAATACTTTTGTAGAGTACTGATTATAGTAACAGTAATTCAATTCAAGAATGATGCATGAAATCAAATATAAGTAATGAGAGAGAGAGAGAGAGAGAGAGAGAGAGAGAGAGAGAGAGAGAGATTTGAACTTAGAAACTTTAAACAGCATCGTTTCATTGACGTAGAAATGGATACCAGATGAATTGTAATATCCCATACTCACGTACACACACGTCCATGTGGTGCAGTATTCTTCGTTCATATAAGTTAGTCATGATTGTTATTATGTTGCGAATTTTCAAGCCATTGTATGTATTGTTACCCAAAATTCTTGCTATAGCGAAGTAAATTTATGGAGATATTTCAATACTTAAGTTTGTGCAATTTAGATTTATATAAGAGTTTATGAAGATTAATATAAACACATCTACAACTGTATTTGTGTGAGAACAACAAATTGTAAATAAGGAGACACATCTCTTTGAAATGGGATTAGACGGAATGGGATTGGATATACCCTGTTATTTTATTACGTTCTTTTTTTCAAAACCTAAATAGCTAAATGTTATTAGTTGAGTATCTAATTACCTCTGATTATATTAATATATCTAATGAGAGAGAGAGAGAGAGAGAGAGAGAGAGAGAGAGAGAGAGAGAGAGAGAGAGTGTTTTCAAGAATCCTGTATAATTTATATACATTTGTGTCACTTGCAAGGTAACAAAATTGAAATTTTCGCGAAAAGTCAACATGAATCTGATTTTGTTGTCAATATCGCAAAAATTAAATACCACATCCCACTTACGTTCGAACATGAACAAATTTTAGAATCTGTTTTTGTCCTGTGATATGCTGAGGAGATTTGGAGGGAAAGGAAAAACAAACAAAAATGTTCCCAATAATACTCTGTCGTTCTTAAAGCAAATTTTGCCCAATGACATTTTTTGCTGGTTACCAATCATCATATACAGTAGAAAGAAACTCTTGTACGGCACCATCCTCCAGGAAACCGAAAATCTTATCTCCATCTCATGTCATTTCCGAGTCTTCTTTTTCTTCTCTTGGCTTACGGAGGGAAAGTTTGGAAAGTTCCTTCCTTTTTATGGTACTGTATTCATAAAGGCGTTGTTTGATGCAAACACTTATGAAATCAAACTATTTTTAGTAACTGAAAGATCATCAATATTTCATGTGATGTATATATGTATTCTAACCTGTGTTTTCTATAAATTTGAGAAAATTCTCTCTCTCTCTCTCTCTCTCTCTCTCTCTCTCTCTCTCTCTCTCTCTCTCTCTCTCTCTGTATAATTGTGCCTTGTTTCTTCTTTACTTCCGGCGTCAATGACCTTAGATGTCAGGATGCCTGAAAACTTTAAATCATTCATTCATTCTTCTTTACTTTTGTCCGACAACAAAGTATTTCAAGATTTTCTCCATGTTATTATAAGAAATTATGGACCTGAAGACTGTAATGAAAGAAAATGTGTTTACATAGTAAGTTAGATTTGTTTAAACTTCTGCCGTGGTGGTGGTTTTTGCGGTTTCGTCTGTACATGTAGTTTATATGTACATGCACATTAAACATCAAGAGATTCTATAAACACGACAGTGCCATGGAAAAGCAGATATTTATTGTTACTAAATTGCCAAGAAAATAGGTTGTCAAGATCGTTCTAGTATCCTGTCATCAAAATTCTGAGTAAAAAACTCTTCATACAGTTATGTTACAAAAAAAAAAAAAAAAAAAAAAAAAAAAAAAACCCTTTTTAAGTATCGAATTTGTAAGCTAAAATGCCTTATTTTTTTCCAGACACAATTGAAATGGTTCAAATAGCAATTGCAATCCGCCAAAGTTGATATAGGTTAAACCCGACAAGCCTAAGGATGGCTCTTAAATCTAAATAGTTTTTTTCTCAAACGAGCTGGTTACAAACAAGTAAATTACCGTCTTTGGCAACCTAAGGTGGAAGATGTTTTTTTTTTTTTTTTTTTTTTTTTTCATTCTCTCAAACGAGCTGGTTGCAACCAAGTAAATGACTGACTTTGGCAACTTAAAGTGGAAGAAGTTTCTAGATTGACTGGGAACCAACGTTTATTGTAGTTATTTGAAATACATTTACGTAAATACGGTAAGGCATTTTTATCCTTGATAAAAAAAATCCATCAAGCTGAAATAATGAAATAGTACAAGTAATAGTGCTAATTTTTGTAAAATGAGTCTGTTAAAATGTTGTCTGTAATCTTAAAATTTCTCTTTGCCTAATGTATGACGTATTAGCAAGATAAGAGAAGTTTATCGATTAGACGGTTTTGTATTTGGATGTAAAAGATAAACGAACGAGGAAAAATCAGGCGTGTAAAAGTTAGAACACTTTTCATTATTTACTGTATATCTTTAGTAAGAGATATACATTCGTCACGGTAACGATGATGGTATTTTTACAGCTCGTGATACTTTATAGTGTTTTGCTTAATTGATTGAAATGTGTGTGCCACTTTCATTTATTTCTGAATCCTCGTATTGGCCATAATTAACTGACTAATTGAAAATGTTTTAGAACCCTCAATTATGACTTTGCAACCTGCACGGTAGCGTTTCACTATTTCTTTTGTAGTCCCAATACTTGGTGTTGTAAGAATTCTTTCTTAATCATTAGCTAAAATACTTTCACAGTTTTTATTTTTAGTTTTCTGTGATATAGGTTTAAAGGGAACCAACCAGAATAACTTCTATCAAAAACTACATTTGGTTATGCAAATATCCAAAAGGACATTCATAGTTCACATTTCTTCAAGTACATGCCCCAAACCTTTCATACAGACAACTGTGGATCTTCGGTTTACGTTGAATTCACAAACCGTGGCAGAGGAATTGATGTAGGCTATTATATATATATAAATATATATATATATATATATATATATATACACACACACACATATATACATACATGAATACATATATACATACATACACACACACACATATATACATACATGAATACATATATACATACACACACACACACACACACACACATATATATATATATATATATATATTACATAAGTCTACGTGGTTTACTTTGGTTTTCGTTGAGTATTTATTTGAGTTATCTTCGGATGCTCCCTCTCGGCACATGCCCCTAATTCCCCTTCCTCAACATCTTTCCCAGGTGGCTGTCTGCAATTTAATTGGATCAAAGACCTTGAGAAAATCATTCTAATCTCTCGCGAGGAAAGGATCACCTTTTGAAAATAAACTCTTCGTGTTAATTTGTCTTAAACGTGGCTCCACTTTTGAGAGAGAGAGAGAGAGAGAGAGAGAGAGAGAGAGAGAGAGAGATTGAATTGAAGTTCTCTGGCATCCTGACATATGAGAGAGAGAGAGAGAGAGAGAGAGAGAGAGAGAGAGAGAGAGAGAGAGAGAGAGAGAGATTGAATTGAAGTTCTCTGGCATCCTGACATATGAGAGAGAGAGAGAGAGAGAGAGAGAGAGAGAGAGAGAGAGATTGAATTGAAGTTCTCTGGCATCCTGACATATGAGAGAGAGAGAGAGAGAGAGAGAGAGAGAGAGAGATTAATTGAATTGAAGTTCTCTGGCATCCTGAAAGGAGAGAGAGAGAGAGAGAGAGAGAGAGAGAGAGAGAGAGAGAGATTGCAATTGTTGAATATTGAAAGTAGTGGTTGTGCCACATCGTTGCTGTGCAGATTGCAGGTTGTTTGTAATGAAAATCAATTATCTATTTGATTAGGATCTATTTAGAGAGTGAAATAGAAATACAGGTTATCCTTACAAATGGCCTCCGATGATTGACCAACTGAACTAATTTTTTCAGCCCTTCCTATGCTCTCCTGTTTAGGTCACTAAATGTGGGGTCGCCTTCCGAATTACTTGATTCTACTGTATTTTCTATTGTGAACTGCTGTAGAGGAAGTGTCCTGATGGCATTTTTTTTCCTTGAATCCCTAACTTCAGCATCCTTTTTTGTCTCCCTGTTCAAAGAGGCTGTGCAGTGAGTGCAAGAGGTGTTGTAGCCAGTGATGTTAGCCTTCTGGAAGCATAGAGGTTGTGTAAGGAGAGAACTTCCAGAGGACGCTCAGAGATTCACTATTTTTTCGATGTGTCTCCAAAGAAAACACCATAAATATTTGGAGAGATCATCAGCGAAATCTGCAGTAATATGCAATGTTTTTTGCATATGAATCGATGTACTGTCGATTTGTCTATGATTTATTGTATATTTCAGCCTGGGTCCACTAGACCATGGACTTGACCCTTCTGAGAAATTCTCGTGAAATCTTTAATTTCCATAAAATATCTGTTTTGATGTTACTGTTTTTAGAATGATTTATTGTTATTTTTTTCACATCGTTTATTCATTTCCTTATTTCCTTTCTTCACTGGGCTATTTTTCCCTGCTATAAGCCCTTGGGCTTATAGCATCTTGCTTTTGCAACAAATGCTGTAGATTGGCTAGTAGTAGTAATAATGATAATGATAATGATAATAATAATAATAATCAATAATACAATGTTTTCTCAGTAACCTTTTATGTATATTTAAACGATCCGTCACCCAAGTGAAAAGTAAAAGCTGTCAAAAGGGAATTGGTTGATTGTTATGGAAAGTGAGGGGACTAGCCAGACAAGCAACATACTGGAGGAGAAAGAATAGTGATTGGTTGAAGGTGCATTTTAGAATTATTAAAGGCTTAAACATTGTGTGTGATTCTAGGCATTTTCTCCCGCTTTTATACGAGAAATATAACGCCAAATTCAAATGACCTTGTTATATATTAATTCATCCGGTATTTTGTTTATAACATAGTTTATTGTTCCTGTCCTCCCATTATCCTGCTATTGGTGCTTTGCTTGTCTGCAACCAGCTTTAAGAAGATACATTTGATCATAATCAACAATCTTATACACTTGTAATAAGAAACAAGTGAATTTGGAAGTCTACCCATATGACTTCTATTTTATTGTGTGAAGAGAACTGCCGCCCATTGTAAAGGGGTAATTGTTTGCACAGTGGTTCGTCATATATTATATATATATATATATATATATATATATATATATATATATATATATATATATATAAACACACACACATATATGTATATGTATATATATATATATATATATATATATATATATATATATATATATATATATATATATACACACATACACATACACCCCTCTGCCATCAGTTTCACTCTGATGTTGTTAGCGTTTCCATATTGGAGGGTTATTCTCCATGTCCTTCAAAAGTTAGTGGTCTACCATTTCCAATTTCTGTTACCCCGCCACACACCAGGCAAGATAAATAACTTTTTCCCTAGTAGAATTGGTTTTCCATATACCTGAAGATAGTGTTCCCTGTTCACCACTTCGTGATATTCCTTGGAGAAGCTCGGAAAGTAATACTCTTTTAATATTGACATTTTATTAAGGAATTTATCCGTATAAGAATATTACATGATCCAGAGATTTTATATATTTTTATTCTAATTAGTGATCATCATCATCGTTATATTAATACTTACGGCTAAATATTAAGATAGATATGCACATACACAGATTGAATCCTTCCCAACCCGCCCCCCTTTCCTAACTACAATTCAGCAGTTTCGGCAATTTGTTGGAGATAGTGGTTTCCGAGTGTACCTTTTGGGGTATCCCTTCTCTCCTGGTCATGACTACGCCCTCTCCCCCCTACGCAAAGGAAAGGGAGAGGCCAAGTAGTCATATGTTTGGAAATGGCACTCAATGTGACAGGAATAAATGAATATATATATATATATATATATATATATATATATATATATATATATATATATATATATATATATATATATATATATATATAGAGAGAGAGAGAGAGAGAGAGAGAGAGAGAGAGAGAGAGAGAGAGAGAGAGAGAGAGAGAGACGTTGTTCATCGTTATATACAGGAGATTGTCCTTCCTTTGACCAGCTGCCAATAATGCCGACAGCATATCATTTCACATTTCAAATTTCAAATTACAACCCAGTCCGTGCCAGGATCAATTTGTATTTTCTTATGAAATTACTTTGCTGAAAATTAAAAGGTCGATTGGTGGTTCAAATTCTCTTTATTATGATCACCATCATCATTTAATGATAATATGTAGCAGTATGTCTGATCTCCCTTCGAATACGATTTTGTTGACTTTGAAATGTAATAATTCATTCTTATTCAAGAAATCCCTGAAAGAACTAAATTGAAGATCAAACGATAATTGCCTTTAGTTCGTATCAGGGTTCTGTTATATAAGGTTTCGAGATATTGATGCAATATCGAGGATTAAAGATTTATAGGCCACTTTAACGTTGCTTTTCATTATATTTGATGCACATCAATAATATACTGAAAGCTGACAGTACTTTTGGTTTCTCAGTAATGGTAATGATTGACATCAATGACATCAGGCATTAAACACAAGATAACAAAGTAGCGGTAAATTTATAATTGCATTTTGGTATTATGAAATAAGAGTATATACAGTGCAATTTTTTATGTAATCAGTCTTGTTCTATCGTTAAAAAGGAACATTTATTCAAGTCTTTTAAGGTTTTCGGTAATCAAGCTATACCGAGAAAATATTTAAGTCTTTCAGTCTACCCGGTTTTAAGCATTATTTTCCTGTTTGGTCTTCTGCTGTTGACTTTCATCTTAAATTCTTGGACAAAAACTTGCGATCTATTAAATTTTGTATTCCTCGTCTTCATATGAATCTCAGGCACCGTTGTTCAGTGAAGTGGGGACGTGTTGGAGAAGTGCTCTGTTGAAATATAACAACAATAGTGGCAAGTTAAAAGTGAAAATCGTTTAAGTTAATAATTTCAAACATTATTAAGTTATAAACATTTTAATGAAAGTCATTGGAATACTAAATAGTGCAAAATTACAAATTAATAGTTGATTACAACTGGGACACAGGTAAGAGTTACCAATTATGGTTTTCCCGGCTCATTTGGACTAAAACAAGGTGTAAACTACAAAAATGTTAGGAGCCATTAAGAAAATTAGAAAGAAACCTCATGAAAAGACTGAAACTGGAAAATCAATTGAAGAAGAAACAAATGAATTTTTACAGATAATGAAGAATACATCAGTATATGATAGTGACAATATGGAGGAAGGTGCTTGTGGAAGAAATGATAAATCAGCGAATGGATCGTTGGACACCTTGGAATCTGATGACACTGAATTGTGCGGGCACTGCAAGACTGTCGTTGCCGGTGATGCAATTTGTTGTGATGTCAAAAATGGTATCATTTTGAAAATGAATGTTCTGGATTAACAGAAAATTTATCACAAACCCACAAAAGGCTATTGTGTAATGAACATATTTCTTACATGTGTAGGAATTGCACTGATATGATTAATTATTGGATGAAGAAGTTGTAATGTCCCATCATTTGGTTCAGGTCTTGATGAATAAAATAGAAGAAATGAAGGATAGCATGACAGAAATAAGAAATAAAGTGCAAGAAACAAGAAATGAGATGCAAGAATTAAGAAATGAAATGAAAGAATTAAAAAATGAAAAGAAAAGGAATGAAGATGACATAGATAGGAAGCATCTAACTGGTACATATGCTGAAAAGCTGAAATCAAAGAAAACATTGATTGTAAAATCAACTGATGAGGTTTCAGCAGTTAATGATAAGAAAACAATTATGACCAAATTAAAAGCCCAAGTTGAAAGCACTGCTGAAACAAAAGATGGCCACCTGATCATAAAATTTGCAGATAAACAGAACCTGGAGCAGGCAAAATCAGAATTGGAACAAGGTAATGTAAACAAGATCACTGTTACTGAAAAAGGAAAACTTAAACCGAATATAAAACTTACTAATGTACCAGAAGAGGATGATGATATTATTCAAAGTCTGAAGCTTAAGAACCAGTGGCTAAAAAGACACATTGTAGAAAATGATGATCTGACTATCATAATGCAGGAGAATTCAAGATTGGATAAGCATAAACACTATATTATAAAATGTACACCTAAGATACGTAAAGCAATCTATGAAAATCGAGATAAACTTAGTACCACATATAGAATATGTAATGTTTATGACCATTACATGCCCTACCAGTGTTACAAATGCCAGGAATTTGGGCATAGTTCAGCAAATTGCAACAATAAACAGTTGTGCCCCAAGTGCGTAGGAGAACATAAAGCGGGTCATTGCAGTATTGTTGAAGTTAAATGCATAAATTGTGTGAGAAAGAACTATGATGACACAAAACATAAATCCTATGATAGACTAGACTGCGAAGTTTATAAACAAGAAATAACAAGAGCCAGAAACAATACTGACCATGGCCTCGATTAAGAAAATATCATGTAATCTAATATACAATCCATTGGCAATAAAACTCATATCATTAAGGAAGTCGTAAGTGATCAAGATGTGGATATTTGCTTATTAACTGAAACGTTGTTACTGATCTCAAGATTTTTTATACTGTTATTTACTACTTCTTATAACCTATATAGATTATTTCCTTATTCCCATTCCTCAATTGTCTATTTTCTATATCGGAGCCCTTGGCCTTATAGCATCCGGCTTTTCCAACTCGGGTTACAGCTTAGCAAGTAATAATAATAATAATAATAATAATAATGATAATAATAATAATAAAAATAATAATAATAATAATAAAAATAATAATAATAATAATAATAATAATAATAATAATAATAATGGTTGATGAATTTAATCCAAATTTGACATCACAACCCAACATGGTGGTTTGTGGTTCCCGATTAATACCAGGATTTAAAATTGAGTTTTTCTGGAACTGCATGAATTTAAAGTCGTTGTCTCCCGTTTAGGCGAGAAGCAAATCCTTGATGTCGCCGTTGCCATGTTCTACAGATCCCTCACTTCTTGGGTGGCGTGGTTTTCCATGAACAATAACTAGATTTTGACTCATAGGGGTTTAGCTCGGTAATAATTTCAGCTGTGAATTCACTATACTTATTGTTTCACATGGTGGATGGAGTCTGGAACTTTTAGTACCTGGTCTGCTACTTCGGCTGCTCACTTTGATATCACTGCATGGAAAACCACAAATTTTTGTTAAATGATCTTGATAAACCATTGTCCATTTGTAAGAATTCTAATTCATGTCATTGAGATCAAGTTCGTGAGTCCAAATAACTGCTCAGCAAACTAGAAACACAGGGAAGACAATAGACTCTGTGGACTATTGCGACTGGCTATTTAGCTACTCAGCAAACTTGGCTCACAGGGAAAACACTTGACTGGAATTTACTACGATTGTGTATATATTTTCTTAGTTTAAACTCACAGCACATGGAAAATGGCAGACTCCAGTGGTTATTATATTTGGCTATTTAACTTCTCAGCAAACTCGAACTACATGGAAAACAGCCAACTCTCGTGGTTATTATGATTGCCTATTTAGCGGCCCAAGTTACCATGCTCTTAGTAAAAATTTATAAAACATAATATATGAATAATTTAGTGGGAGCTAATTTTAGAATGTAATATTAAACATGCTTTTTTAAATGTCAATATCTATCATACATTAAATGCATTAAAGATTCTTATCATGATATATAAATATAATAAGACACCTACTTTTATATCCTGACATTACAAAACCATTTAAAAAATTAAAAAGTTTTAATTTTGAAAAACAAATATTACACACTTATTATTATTATTATTATTATTATTATTATTATTATTATTATTAATTGCTAAGCTACAATCCTAGTTGGAGAAGCAGGATGCTATAAGCCCACGGGCTCCAACAAGGAAAATAGCTCAGTGAGGAAAAGGATTAAGGAAATAAATAAACTTAAAGAGAAGTAATGAACAATGTAAAATATTTTAAGAACAGTAGCAACATTAAAATAGATCTATCATATAAAACTTTAAAAACTTAAAAAAAAAAGGAAGAGAATGAGAAAAAAAGGGTGAAAAGATTCATCGAGTGTACCCTCAAGCAAGAGAGCTCTAGCCCAAGACAGTGGAAGACCATGGTATAGAGGCTATGGCACCATACAAGACTAGAGAACAAAGGATTGATTTTGGAGTTTCTTTCTCATAGAAAATCTTTTTACCATAGCTAAAGAGTGTCTTCCACCCTTACCAAGAGGAAAGTAGCCACTGAACAATTGTAGTACGGTATTTAACCTCTAGGTGAAGAACTGCATGGCATTCTCAGTGTTGTCAGGTGTATGAGGACAGAAAAGAACGTGGAAAGAATAAGCTAGAATATTCGGTGTATGTGTATGCACAAGCTGTAATGTCATATAGGCCTACAATGCAACACTTAAAATATATAGATGTAGAAACTTTAATGTCAGATAGGCCTACAATACAACGCTTAAAACATATAGATGCAGAAGCTGCAATGTAAGATAGGACTACAATACCACGCTTAAAACATATAGATGCAGAAGTTGTAATGTCATATATGCCTGCAATGCAACACTTAAAACATATAGATGCAGAAGCTTTAATGGCAGATAGGCCTACAATGCAATACCTAAAACATATAGACGCAGAGCTTTAATGTCAGATAGGCCTACAATGCAATGCTTAAAGCATATAGGTGCAGAAGCGGTAATGTAAGATAGGCCTACAATGCAACCCTTAAAATATATAGATGCTTACTGCAATGTCAGAAAGGCCTACGATGTACCCCTTAAAACCTATGGATGCAGAAGCTGCAATGTAAGATAGGCCTACAATGCAACACTTAAAACATAGAGATGCAGAAGCTGCAATGTGAGATAGGCCTACAATGCAATGCTCTATAGATGCAGAAGTTGTAAGGTCATATAGGCCTACAATGCAACGCTTAGAAAATATAGATGCAGAAGCTGCAATGTAAGATAGGCCTGCAATGCAACGCTTAAAACATATAAACCATTTAAAATGAAACCCTGATGATGCTTTTATTCTTTGATATCGCCGCACTTGAAGAATTGTCTTCAACGGAACGAGGAGGAGGAAAGTTAATACCTTTGGCAGCTGGCAGTAACTGGTTGTTGTGCAAACTCGCTTACTAAGCCATTTTCTAATCTTGGCTCTTATCCTTATTTCTTCATCTGTGGCTTTGATCTAACTGATTTTATTCTTAAATTAGCGTTTTTAAATTGTCTATAAATTCTTGAAACTGGATTTCTTCACCTTTCTTGCAGACGCTCATCACACTCCGTTCAACTTGCACAAAAGTAAATTATCTCTTCGATTTCAGAGACAAAAATGCTTTTACAAAGTCATCCTATGTCGAAATGATTAAATCCTCTAATAAATATATATTATTTTAATAATTGCATAATTCACATTTGTTTTGGAATATAATTAAGATTTTATCATTTGAAAATCACATAGATATTTGAGATATCGATATATTATAAAACTATTTTGATGAGTATTTTGCGTGCAGTTGCGAATAACACGCCACTCTCCAGAAGATGTAATATCTTTTATGTTTGGGATAACCATTATCATTTTTTATGAAAGTTACATAGTATTCATATCCCAAGACAGTTATAGTGGTTTGAAACCTTTTACTAAGACTTTTTTGATTATTTTTTACCATAAACAACGGTCTTCCTTAATGAAAGTGTAAGTGTAATCATATTATTCCATATTACGCTTAATTCGGTTGTGATGAAAATAGTTATGGCAACCTTTTATGCTTTTCCATCCATTTCCTTCATTCATGGCCGTCTTCTGCAATTATACAACATAAACACTCTTTTAAGTCGTTCTCTTCATGTTCCAAAATGTTCTAAATTACTTTCTTTGCACCAGTCACAAATATCATCTCTGCATTTTCTCCTGAAATTTGCTTTTATTTTGAGCAAGTTTATCTATTGCTCTTATAATTAGATAGAAATTTGAAAGACCTATATTGGAAGGAAACTTTGGTTGGGCTGTTTGTCAGCATGTGCGCATGTGGAATGAAGTCTAGATGAAATGAAAGCATATAATCCAGTGGTTCTAACCTTTTCTAATTCGTGACATATTCGACGAATTCTGATATATATATATATATATATATATATATATATATATATATATATATATATATATATATATATATATATATATATATATATATGATACAATGATTTCATGAATTCACTAAACTTTTCAGTGAATACGTGTAATCACTGTGACCGTTAATGAGTACATGTAATCACTAAAAATTTCAGTGATTTCATGCAATCACTGAAAACGTGGATCAGTGATTACATGAAGTCACCAAAGGAACTTAATTACGTTGATAAAAATTCATACTTATTATTTCTGTGGTATAGAATGTAATTTCAGTAATCAGGATGTGATGTTTAATGTTCAATCACCATAATCTACTATACTGTTATTAGTATATTCTTCTTCAGCTTACGAGCAATCACATCGTTGGGCAGTAGGTTGACCGGGACGCGAAATTTTTTTTCCCAAACAGTTCTGCAGATTGGGGCGGGGCTTCGTGCGCAGAAAACAGATTATAAGGGTAACTTCTTTATTACGGCTGCGTTAAGATTTGATGGGTAACTAGCTCATTGAAGTTATGATCAGTAACTGCGTTCATAAAGAGCTGAAATGTTTATAGATGGCTTAATAATAATAATAACAACAAATCATCATCATTACTTTTATATCTATCCTTCATTGTTGCACCTGTGTAAGCATGTTGAAGAATAAGGGTTTTAAAAGTCTGTCAATTTTACGTGTTGATTTCTTACTCTACCGCTAGAGTTATTGGGTTCTTTGACTGGCTAGACAGTAATACATTGGATCTCTATATCTAGTTACGGCTAATTTTTCCTTTGCTTACAAATTCAACGAATAGTCTGGTCTATTCTTTCCACATTCTCATCTGTCCCTATACACTTTTCAACACTGAGATTACCAAACAATTCTTCTTCGTTCAAGGGTTTAACTACTATTCAGTGGTTACTTTCCTCTTCATAAGGATTGAGACACTCTAGCTATGGTAAGCAGCTCTTCTAGGAGAAGGACAAACCAAAATTATAATAATGATAATAATAATAATAATAATAATAATATCCGA
This sequence comes from Palaemon carinicauda, assembly GCF_036898095.1. Lineage (NCBI taxonomy): Eukaryota > Metazoa > Arthropoda > Malacostraca > Decapoda > Palaemonidae > Palaemon > Palaemon carinicauda. Next base: position 33,523,246 of record NC_090763.1, read on the forward strand.
TACTGAGCGAGTGGAAGGGAACCTCAGTTTAATAAGGAACTGGAGAATTACGACAACGTCAAACATTCTTAAATTTATTTCCATCACCAACAAATAACAACGTTTCAAACATCTCTGTGTTCATAATCATGTTCCTGTGTAAAAAAAAGTAAAACAATAAAGAGCAAGTTGTACATAAATATTGTAAACAAACAAATAAATTCTAAGTTAAAATGGGAAAAGGCATAATTAGGCAATTTTCAAAGGAAAACTAGAAATTTCTTGATTAAGTTGTGGCTTTTCAGATTTTATAAAAATTGACTCCGCTATTCTTATTTCATTTTCATATGTGCCTCTGTATATTATTGAAAAGTTGTCCAAAGAGAATGAACACTTACAATCATTTCGCAATAGTCTCGTATACTGGACTGTAAAGGTTTGGACAAGGCTCTGCCAGTTCGGCTGCTAATTCCCTTGTGATCTTGGTAGCGAGAAAAATTGCATTTTTTCGTGGAGCCAATATAAGCTAACTGGCAATTTGGACAGTTAAACAGGTAAACCACTATTGATTCAAAGGTCTTTTGCAGCTTTTCCTTATGATTAACAAAACTTTTTATTTTGGAGTAATTATAGAATATTAAATTCGGTTTAATTTGTGGTAGGTATTTACTCAGGATTTGATGTATTCTGATTTTAATATATTTGTTTGTTTCATCATTAAAATAAAGTAATTTGATGAAGAGCAACTTTTTTGGGACTAAATTTCTTTGGTTTAGGACAAAATATACTGTTAAGGAAAGTTCTGAGTTTGTAATAGAATATTTTGGATGGGAAACCATTGTTGGAAAAGAATTTCTCCAGGAAACATATTTCCTTATGAAAATTTTCAAAAGAGGACGTTAGTCTAAACGCTCGGTAAAACATTGTGCTAAATGTGTTTAACTTGAAATTGGCATAGCATCTACTCAAAAAATTAACTCCGAGTCCTGTGTGAGAAGGTTTTCTGTAAATGTTGGTGTCTATACCGTTATTTGACTTTTTTTATTAAAATATCTAAAAAGGGGATTTGATTATCCTGTTCTTTTTCTATCGTAAATTTGATTTTTGGATGTTGTGAATTCATGTAATTCAAAAAGTTTTCCGCATCTTCCTTCTTT
>NC_090763.1:33529381-33539381 GCF_036898095.1 Palaemon carinicauda
CATTTTCTTCAGTAAATTTTGATTAGAATATATTATGTATATGAAAAATTTAAAGTACAATTGATAATTGTACATAAGGTAATCAGTCTAACATGATTTTCTAATTACTCTACTGAAATACGTTTATTTTCTATATAATCCTAAGATCATTTTGATACATTAACATTATAAGAAAACTTAGATATACTTATTATTCTAAAATGTATATTTTTGCCAAAAAAGTGCAAATTTTTGCAAGATTTCAAAAGCAATACCGCATGTGTTCACAGAGGTAGTTGACATGTACTCTTTTTTTCCATTGTTTATAGTTATTTTAACTCCCAATAGCTTTCGTCAAAGTCATTATTTTCACATGAGAATTTGATGCTGAATTCAAACTCTAAAAAAAGACCTTAATTTCTAAAATCTTGGAAAATACATAGCCATTTTAAAAAATTTTCTTTAACAAAATCAAACTGTGATAAAATCTAAGGCAATTATATTGAAAATTCCACTCTGCTCTATCGAAATATTTGTTTTCATATTTTACCAAGTGTTGTTGCTAAAATGTAAGCTGGTTTTGATATTACCAATTAACATTATAATGTACCTTTAATATATCCTCTTTTAAAAGTAAACAGAGAATTATTGGCTTAGAATATATAATAATACAAAATTTTAAGATACATTTACTATAATTCTATAAAACAAACATTTATTTGGGATAATTTTAAAGCTTATACAATAGGTATATTACAAGCAAGTTAAAGAATGCAATATTAGTTGTTTTAACTGTCAATATGTTTCCATAGCATAGCGGTGTCCATGAATATTTTTTTCAGATTCCTACCGTAAAGAATATATAAAAACATAACTTATTGATATAAATTTATCATGAATATGTTAAAACTTAATATTAATAGTGTTTAATAGCTATATTGAAGGTTTATATACGGTTTATAGTCCGTTTTTTGTCTTAAGGCTTTTCTCTCAGTCACAGCGTCTGCTTCTAGGAAAATTGTCCCCAAATTCGGAAAATCTGGTAAGTTTAGGGACGAGTTTTTTTTCTTTAAGTAATTGGCTGCTTTAAGCCAAATCTTAGTGTATATGGTTACAAAAAAGCTATGAAATCAATTAAATTGCATAATGTAACTATAAGCTACATTAGTATACATAAAAGGAATTCTGACGTAGGAGAAATCTATTTTTGGGCGAGATGGCCATGTCGTCCTGATGGAAGTTTCCTCCTGCAGCTTCCTACTGTATAATATATTTGCGATTGACATTACAAGAGAATTACCGTCAGGTATCACAGGGTTCTGACCCTCGGAACGACTATCTGAAAATATCGTGTATAATCAGGGACGTATCCTAAGATAACCATAGATATCTGGACCCCGAATAGATCTTACCAAGTCTAATCCTCTAAGGGGAAGGATAAGTGAGAAGCCAATACATATCCTATCACCTTTCAGTACTCCCATATGACCCCGCCGCTTCACTCCTTTGTTCGCAGCTTGTCGCTACTGTTCTATATTTTTGTGTGCGGTCTTTTCACCTTTTATTCGAAAATTTTCTTCGTATGATGGTTTCCTCTTCTTCGTCAAAGCTAAGTACCTACCTCTCTTTGCTTTTTGTCCTAGATGTAATTTCTTTGGATCCTTTCGAGGAGTAAAATTTTAGCTTTTGTTATAGAGGAAGCCTGAGCGCTTCAAGTCCAGCTAGCCATGGCATCGGGTTTCATACCTGATTGCTTTTTTTCGTGTTTACTTTTTTATTTTGTAATTTTCACGTTAGCTAGTAGTTTTTTAGCATCGTGATGCTTTGGGCTCTATTTTAGGTTAGCATTTACATTGCATTTTCTATTATTTATGTCTTTCAGAGTTCGTGTCAGTTCTCAGCTATCCAAGCCTAGAGACGATAAGTTTTTAGTTGGACTCGCCGTTTTCATTTTTGGTCTTTATGACTGGTGCTGGATCATGACAGTTTCTCAAATTGTTGACCAGATAATTTCGTCAATTCTTTGTCACTTTCTTTTTTATTATTTACCAAAGTAAGTTTATATTACCAATGAAACTTTGCATGATTATTTATAGTTACGTAATGGATTTCCGAATGTACAAGTTAATTTTATGACAGGCTGAAGCCCTTACGATGACCCTAACGAAGATTAGATTTATGACGTCTAAAGGTCCACAACAACACCTGTGCTGAGTTATTATTTGTATTTGATTATTTCATGAAATATAGAGGCATAACTAACCGATCGTTGGTTGCGAATTCATAAAAAAGTCAAGAATTCAATTTTTACTATTGAAATTTCTATTTGTAATGTGTGCAGTATTGATTCTTTTTTATAGTATAGTACAATATTGGGTATTATTATAGATATACACGGGACAATTAATAATAAAACGGGTAAAGTTCTACAAGTCTACAAGGTATCATTTCGTACAAAAAATATTTGTTTTCCTGTAGCAAATAACGTGATCTAACCGAATTTGATCTTCATTTCAACCACAAACAAACAGAACAACTAGTTCGACTAACTTCAAGTACCCAAACTGGTTGTTGCTGTTGCAGTTGAAATGAAGGTCAAATCCGGTTGAATTACGTTATTTGATACAGAAAAACATATATTTTCTTTGAAAATGTTTAAATATAATGGCTTTTGTTGCGCCGCGGGTCTCGCTTCCCTCGCCATGTACTGGCAAGCGATAATGTTGAGCTGCGCACGCTAAAAAAATGGTAAAACTAATACATTAAAATGAAAGAAATTAGTGAGTTACTTTTATGACCGGGACGACGTAGCTTATTGGTCATTGGGATCTTGTGACTAAGGCGACTTAACTTCTATAACTGGGACGTGGAAGGTTACGCTGGGGAATTACATTATGAGATTTTAGAAAATTATCATCATGAAATTTAGGAAATGCTTTTAAATCACGGAATACTGTAGCTGCTACAAGTTTCTAAAACGTCCATTGTAGAATACGCAAAAACACCTCGCTTGAACTAACAAAGACCTGACTTGGACAAAGGTTTCCACGGAAAAGGATTTGTTTGAAAGGGTATGGAGAGACCACTTGAAGAGATAATGGAAGCAGGTTGGGAAATATTAACCCCCTTGTACAAACTTTCCATACATATGGGTTCGTGATTGGTTAACGGAAAATCAACGGAGTGTAGACAGTAAACATGAATGAACTAGAATGGGATACTTGTCCAGAGTAAGTATTTATGTGAAATTTGGGCGTGGCAAGGTAATAAAAAAATTTATAAAGGAATAATAGCAAGATAAAATGGAGTGTAAGATGAATAATATTTAATGTGAATATAAAATGAGGTGATTTTATAAGTGAATGGATAATAAAACGTGTAATTCTTGGGTCAAACGTAATATTTATATGTGGGTATTGCATAAAAGGAATACTATAGCTGTACTGGATCAAGTAAAATACTTGAATGAACCAGGTAAAGTAGAATACATGAATGTGGTGGGTAAAATGACGTAGGGGGAAATGGGGAGGGGTTATAAGAGAAGTAATCCTATTGGTGGAGGTGGAGTTTATGCACAGGTGGGAGGACTTTATGCGTAGAAGATCAAAACCTGGTACAGTATGTACAAACGAATGAACGAGACCGATTACAACCTACCCGTAGAATGTCAACAAATAAACGAAAAATATACCATTAGTAGGCTATAGGATATAGATGATTATCGTATGTGTTAACCGGTTTATTATAAATCCAAGAAGGTGATGTATAGAGTAAAAAGGGCTTGTTATACCATTATATACCGTTTTCCCAGTATGTTCTCCCCACCCAGAACCCCCGAGTTCCCACTGGGGGTCCCCTATTATCGGCGGATATATATATATATATATATATATATATATATATATATATATATATATATATATATATAAACACAGTATATATATATATATATATATATATATATATATATATATATATATATATATATATATATATATATATATATATATATATATATATATATATATATGTGTGTATATATATGTATATATATATATATATATATATATATATATATATATATATATATATATATGCATATATATATATATATATATATATATATATATATATATATATATATATATATATATATATATATATATATATATATATATATTTCTGAAACTATTGATTTCCGACGGGAACGAGTGTCATTTTCGAAGAGGAAGCACCTTTTTCTAGAAGGAAAAAGTAGTTTTTTTTTCCATAGGTTACAATACCCTGTAATAAACTACAATAGGACCCTATTTCTATATTATTCTTAAGACGGAATTTAGAGATCCAATCAACGTAAATAACTCTGTCCCTTTCCTTATAGAGAACCAATCAGCGTAGGGAGGAGGCGGAGTTACAGTTATTTTACGGGTCAATTTAAAAAAATACTAAAGTTTTGTGCCATTACGTCTTGGTAATTCTCATATATTTGAGAAGGTATTGAATGATTTTGGGATAGTAAAGCCGACTCCGCCTCCTCCCTGCGCTGATTGGTTCTCTATAAGGAAAGGGCCGGAGTTAGTCGAAGTTACCCACGCTGATTGGCTCTATACAAGGTTATGGGCGGAGTTAAGTGATCACGAGAACCAATAAGCAAACGATACATTGAAAGGACCAATTTCCGAAGAAAACCTAGAGAAGGCTGGGGACATCCTTTGGGAATTCCAACCTCAAGATGCAAGCAGGTGAAAAGACCTTAATCCATAGGAGAGAGAGAGTCAAAAAGTCAAAGTAAAAGTCAAAAACCTTTATTCCATTATAAAATGGTTATTCTGTTACATAACAACATAAATTATTTACATAAAATTCACAATAATTGGATTGTAAAAATCTAGGATATATATACATTCAAGTAAAATTTCAAAAATATTGCTTAAGTTTCTTTTTGAATAAATCAGAACTAACATTTGTACATTTTCTTATTCCAGAGTTAGTTTGTTCCAGCAAGCTGGGCCCCTTATTGCCATTGAGCGTGAACCCAAATCCGTTCGATAGCTGTCTACATATAGATTTTCATTCTGTCTGGTTAATGCATTCCTACAATTATCAACTGTGGGAAATGTGTATAGCCAGTTGGGATATTCTTTTCTCAAACTTTTAAGAACAAAAACACAAACATCGTACATGCACTTTTCTTTTAATTTTATCCACTTTAATTGCTGGAGGGTTGGGGTGATGTGATCGTGTTTTTTCACCCCAATAACGGCTACTCTACCTGCAAAGTTTTGGATTTTTTGAGCTTTTTCCATGTGCATATTATTAGTTGACCCCCATATCTTAATACAGTAGTTTATTACACTCAAGACCAGACTTTCTACTATCAGAGCTCGAGTAGTATCATCAAAGTAATCTTTTACTCTACTTAGATACATTAGAATGCCACTAACTTTTCTACTCAGCTCGTCAATGTGAGTACTGAATGTCATGTACCTGTCCATGTGTAGACCTAGATTTTTTACATGTTGACTTATCTTTACTTCATCACCATCGCATTTTATTATAATGTCATCTGGAATTTTGCTAATATACTGTGAGAGAGAGAGAGAGAGAGAGAGAGAGAGAGAGAGAGAGAGAGAGAGAGAGAGAGAGAGAGAGAAAGTAATTATCTTTATAATATGCTTAAATGTAGGAATAAAACTAATACCATTGGTTGATATATATATATATATATATATATATATATATATATATATATATATATATGTATATATATATATATATATATATATATATATATATATATATATATATATATATATATATATATAGAGCAGGTTCACCAGAGCCCCAACTGCCCATTGAGATACTGCCTGTAGTGTTATTGGTTCTTGATTACGGCTCATTTTTCCCTTGCCTACTTACACGCCGGATAGTCTGGTGTATTCCTTTCATGTTCATACATCTGACAACACTGAGATTACCATACAACAAAACAATTTTCCTTCGCTCTAGGGATTAACTACTTCAATGTAATTCTTCAGAGCCTATTTTCCACTTGTTAAGGGTAGAAGAGACTCTTTAGCTATGGTAAGCAGCTCTTCTATAAGGACTCTCCACAACCAGATCTCTAGTCTCGAATAGTGTCATAGTCTTTGTACCCTGGTCTTCCACTGTGAAGGGGTAGGGTTCTTTTGCTTGAGATGAACTCTGGCACACTATTCTATCTTTTTTTCTCTTCCTCTTGTGTTTTTTTTTTAAGTTTTTATAGTACATATAAGCGAGATTTATTCTAATGTTGTTACTGTTCTTAAAATATTTTATTTCAATTGTTCATTACTTCTCTCTTAGTTTATTTATATTATTTCCTTTCCTCACTGAGATATTTTTTCCTAATGAAACTTTAGGGTATTTCCAACTAGGGTTGTAGCTGAGCTTGTAATAATGATACACACAAACACACACACACACACACACACACACACACACATATATATATATATATATATATATATATATATATATATATATATATATATATATATACATGTGTGTATGTGTTTGTGTTATGCATAATTATATAAATTGCTTATTTACGTAAATAGGCAAGAATGTCGATTATTTGCGTAAATAGGCTAATCTAGTTGCCTATTCATATAAATAGGCGACGGATTGCCTAATGATGTAAAAACTGTTTTATCTTCTTTACAATTATTTTATGTCCAATTTCAACAGATTAATTTTTATTTAACTAATAAAATTTCTAAAATCGTGTTTTATTTAAATATATATATATATATATATATATATATATATATATATATATATATATATATATATATATATATATACATATATCTATCTATATATATATATATATATATATAAATAAATATATATATATATATATATATATATATATATATATATATATATATATATATATATATATATATATATATATATATATCACAGAATTTTCAAGATTACTTGTTAAGAAATCATATTGATATTCATAATTTATTAAACGGTATATAATAAAAACTTTATGATGCAAGTAATTAATCAGGTGTTTTGTAATACTAGTATAATATCCAAAATTGATAATATCCAAGAACTTAATTGAAAGTCACTGGACAGCAGACAGTTTCCACAATTTGTCAGAAGCAATGGTGATCTGCCTAATAGTAAAGGTGTTATCCTCAATATTGATGAACGAGGTCTTTACGCAATTGGTACCAAAAGCGGAAAGATTAAAAGCAAACTATCAAGACGGCAATTTGAGCCAATAGTCTATAAAGGATTGGAAGATCATCTTGTCCTTAACAATGTTGAACTCTCTGGTAGGGAAATTGTCCGTGGCCTAAGTAGCTTATTTGAAATGGACAAGTAGCCTATTTACAATATATGATTGCAAGGGAAACTGCTTAGAGACATGCTCATGTTTAAAGAAAGGCTTACATTTGAATAGGGCATGCTACAAATAAATGCGAAAATGTAAAAAAAAGAATTAAGAAATCTAAAAAATTTAAAAAGAATATTAAAATAAAACAAGTCTTTTGAATTGTTGATAAGTGAATATAAATTAATCGTTAGAAATTGAAAAAAAAAATAAAATTAATTCTAAAATGGAAATAGTTTTTATATCAAAAGGAAACCAGTCGCCTATTCATATAAATGGGCAACTAAGTTAGCCGATTCACTTAGAGAGGTAATATAGCGCCTGCTTTCGTAAAAAGTGGATTTACATGATTTTATTTAACACACACGCATATATATATATATATATATATATATATATATATATATATATATATATATATATATATACAGTATATATATATATATATATATATATATATATATATATATATATATATATATATATATATATATATATATTCTTGTAGATCATCTCATCAACTGCAAAACAAAAGCCTCAGACGTCCTTCCATTCGTTTCTGTTCGTGGTCTTTCATTACCAGTATATAAAATTGCAAATTTTCTTAGTTCGTCAATCCATCGTCTTCTCTTTCGTTGCCCGCTACTTTGCAATCGTTAGAGGCCTTCATATTCATAATGCCCATCTAGTATCAGTCATTCTCATTTTATGTCCTGCCTGCGTCCATTGTCACAGATCATAAAGATATCAAATCAGGTGATCTAGATAATGAAATTGGTATTTCTCTTGGCAGAAGTGTTTATTTAACAACTAGTCATAGACTTATGTGAATTAATGGAATCTTGAGAATATTAACAGAGTTTTTACTTAATAATTTTTTTCTGATTCACTTTGAGTCAAGAGGAACACATCTCAACCTTAAGTCAATGGATCAAGTCTCTTCCCAGGTCTTGCAAGAATGGAGGGGCCACAGAAACTCACTAGAGTTCATCTTCTTCTTTGTCTGCATCTTATCCCACCTTTGTGTGGGGTCGATGTTTCTGGCCAGCATTCTCCATCTACCTCTGTCCCACACTTCATTATCGGTTAATCCCTTTGATCGAGATCATCCTTGATCCAGTCTATGTACCTTCGCTTTGGTCTCCCTCTCCTTCTCCTTCCCTGTACCTACATTTCCATCACTCTCCTCCCAATATATTGTTCATCTCTTCTCATGACAGGACCATACCAACTCAGTCTACCTTCTAAGATCTTATCTGATAGTTATCTAACTCCTGTGGTACCCCTAATTACCTCATTCCGTATCTTATCTCTTCTTGTCACCTCACACATCCATCTCAACATTCTCATTTCTGCCACATCCAGCTTCTTCTCTTCTGTCTTCTTTATTGCCCACGTTTCCGCTCCATACATCATTGCCGGTCTCACAACTTTCCTGTGTACTTTACCTTTCAACTTAACCCTTATTTCCTGTCACATAGTACTCCACGAACTTTTTACCAATTCTTACATCCTGCTTATATTCTGTGGTTTATTTCTGCCCCCAGATCACCATCCTCTGCAACTGTTGATCCTAAATACTTGAAATTTTCAACACTTTTCAATCTCTCTCCTTATAAACTAACTTCCCCATTCTCCCCATTTTTCAATCTCAAATACTCTGTCTTTTTCCTGCTGATCTTCAATCCTCTATTTTCCATTTCTCTTCTTCACTCCTCCAGTTTCTCTTCTACTACCTCTTGCCTAGTGCTACACAGTATAACATCATCAGCAAAAACTATACACCAAGGAGACTGATCTCTAATACCTTGTGTTACTACATCCATGACCAGATCAAATAGGTAAGGGCTCAATACAGACCCTTGATGTAGTCCCACATTTACTGGGAAACTTTCTGTTAGGCCTACACTGCTCTTAACATTTGCTTATGCCCTCTCATACATATCTTGGGTGATTCTTACGTATTTTTCAGGGACTTCCTTTTCTCTCATACATCTCCACAGCTCCTGACGTGGTACTCGATCGTATGCCTTCTCCAGGTCAATAAAGACCATATGTAATCCTTTTTATTTCTCCCAAGTTTTTCTATCATCTGCCTCAAAGCAAACATTGCATCTGCAGTCCCTCTTCCAGGCAAGAATCCAAATTGTTTCTCACTAATTATTGTTTCATCTCTGAGTCTCTTCCCAATGATCTTCTCCCATATCTTCATAATATGGCTTATCAACTTTATGCCTCTGTAGTTGCCACATTTCTGGATGTCTCCCTTCCCCTTATATATGGGGATGCTTAGGCTTCCTCTCCATTCCTTTGGCACTTTTCCTGATTGAAGATCTTTTTCATCAGGTCCCACAAGATATCTATGCCTTCCTCTCCAAGAGTCTTCCATACCTCTACTGGTATATTATCCGGTCTTGCAGCTTTACTATTTTTCATCTTTTTTACTGCTTGTTCTACTTCTCTTCTAGTCACTCTTATGGTAACTGCCTCGTTTGGGAGTCCATCTTCAATTATTGTTCTTGGGTTCTCCTCATTCAATAGTCCTTCAAAATAAGTTTCCCACCTTCTTTTAATTTCATTATTTTCTGCTAGAACTATACTATTTCTATCTTTTATTTACCTTAT
>NC_090763.1:33546881-33549381 GCF_036898095.1 Palaemon carinicauda
TGTGAAGAACTATGGATCTATGTCTTTAAGGGATCGGAGACTTTAGTCATCTGTATTTTTCTCGTAATAAGCTAAGCCAAATTGAATGATGGAAGCACCTCCGGCGATTCCGGAGGAATCATGGGTATCCTCTGATATTCCAAGAGGGACCCTTCCCCTCCATTCCTTCCACCTTCTCCCTCCCTTCCTTCTCCTTTCCTTCCCCCTTCTCGCTCCCTCCCCCTCCTTTCCTCTGCCCTTCTCACTTCCTTCCCCCTCCTTTCCTCCATCCTTCCCACTCCTTTCCCACTCCTTTCCTCCCTCCTTCTCAGTCCCTTCCTCCTCCCTTCTCACTCCCTTCCTCCTCCTTTCCTCCCTCCTTCCTACTCCCTTCCTCTCCCCCCCCTTCCCACTCTCTTCTCCCTCCTTTCCTCCACCTCCTCACTACCTTAGTCCTCTTTTCCTCCCTCCCTCTCACTCCCTTCCTCCTCCCTTCTCATTCCCTTTACCCTGCTTTCCTCCCCCTTTTCACTACCTTCCTCCTCCTTTCCCCCCTCCTTCTCAGTCCCTTCCCCCTCCTTTCCTTCCCCCTTCTCACTCTCTTCCCACTCCTTTCCTCTCTCCTTCCCACTCCCTTCCCCCTCCTCCCCCCTTCTCACTCCCTTCCCCTCCTTTCCTTCCCCCTTCTCACCCTCTTCCCCCTCTTATCCTCTCTCCTTCCCACTCCCTTCCACCTCCTCTCCCCCTTCTCACTCCCTTCCCCTCCTTTCCTTCCCCCTTCTCCCTCCCTCCCCCTCCTTTCCTCTGCCCTTCTCACTTCCTTCCCCTCCTTTCCTCCATCCTTCCCACTCCTTTCCCACTCCTTTCCTCCCTCCTTCTCAGTCCCTTCCTCCTCCCTTCTCACTCCCTTCCTCCTCCTTTCCTCCCTCCTTCCTACTCCCTTCCTCTCCCCCCCTTCCCCCTCTCTTCTCCCTCCTTTCCTCCACCTTCTCACTACCTTAGTCCTCTTTTCCTCCCTCCCTCTCACTCCCTTCCTCCTCCCTTCTCATTCCCTTTACCCTGCTTTCCTCCCCCTTTTCACTACCTTCCTCCTCCTTTCCCCCCTCCTTCTCAGTCCCTTCACCCTCCTTTCCTTCCCCCTTCTCACTCTCTTCCCACTCCTTTCCTCTCTCCTTCCCACTCCCTTCCCCCTCCTCCCCCCTTCTCACTCCCTTCCCCTCCTTTCCTTCCCCCTTCTCACCCTCTTCCCCCTCCTATCCTCTTTCCTTCCCACTCCCTTTTGCCTGAAAACTTTAAATCAATCAATCAATCCCACTCCCTTTAACCTCCTCCCCCCTTCTCACTCCCTTCCCCTCCTTTCTTGCCCCCTTCTCACTCCCTTCCCCTCCTTTCCTCCCCCTTTTCACTCCCTTCCTTTCCCCAACCTTTTTCACTCCCTTCCCCCTTCTTTCCTCCCCCTTCTCACTCCCTTCCCCCTCCTTTCCTCTACCTTTCTCCCTCCCTTCCCCCTCCTATCCTCTCTCCTTCTCACTCCCTTCTCCCTCCTCCCCCCTTTTCACTCCCTTCCCCTCCTTTCTTGCCCCCTTCTCACTCACTTCCCCCTTTCCTCCCCCTTCTCCCTCTCTTCCCCCTCCTATCCTCTCTCCTTCCCACTCCCTACCCCCTCCTCCCCCCCATCTCAATACCTTCCCCTCTTTTCCTCCCCCCTTCTCACTCCCTTCCTCTCCTTTCCTCCCCCCTTCTCACTCTCTTCCCCCTCCAATCCTTTCTCCTTCCCACTCCTTTCCTCCTCCTCCCCCCTTCTCACTCCCTTCCCTTCCTTTCTTGCCCCTTCTCACTCCCTTCCCCTCCTTTCTTGCCCCCCTTCTCACTCCCTTCTCCTCCTTTCCTCCCCCTTCTCACTCCCTTCCCCCTCCTATCCTCTCTCCTTCCCACTCCCTTCCCCCTCCTCCCCCCTTCTCACTCCCTTCCCCTCCTTTCCTCCCCCCTTCTTACACCCTTCCCCCTCCTATCCTCTCTCCTTCCCACTCCCTTCCCCCTCCTGCCTCCTTCTCACTCCCTTCTTTCCCCCTTCTCACTTCCTTCCCCTCCTTTCCTCCCCCCTTCTCACTCCCTTCCGCCTCCTATCCTCTCCTTCCTTTCCCCACTCCCTTCCCCCTCCTCCCCCCTTCTCACTCCATTCCCCCCCCCTTTCCTCCCCCCTTCTCACTCCCATTCCCCTCCTCCCCCCTTTTCACTCCCTTCCCCTCCTTTCCTCCCCCATTCTCACTCCCTTCCGGTCCTTTCCTCCTCCCTTCTCACTCCCTTCCCCTCCTTTCCTCCCCCCTTTTCACTCCCTCCCCCTCCTATCCTCTCTCCTTCCCACTCCCTTCCCCCTCTTCCCCTCTTCTCACTCCCTTCCCCTCCTTTCCTCCCCCCTTCTCACTCCCTTCCCTTCCCCAACCTTTCTCCCTCCCTTCCCCCTTCTTTCCTCCCCCTTCTTATTCCCTCCCCCCTCCTTTCCTACTCCCTTCTCACTCCC
>NC_090763.1:33556881-33559381 GCF_036898095.1 Palaemon carinicauda
CGGCGGCCGCCATCCTGGTATCTAACTGACTTTGAAAATTGTCTGTTCTAGTGCCAGAATCTACGCTGGAGCGAGCTCCGGCATGCCGGCGGCTTGCCGGATGCCCCGGAGGCGTCAAGAATACTTGCACCCCCTCTCTGTAGCTATCATAAGACTAAGATAGCCCTACATTGCAAATAGATAAGCTGCTTTGCTTTTAAGATCAGTACCTAGTACTGCTCTATTAGTGATCATGCTGTCTCTTTGCATTCTTCTATTTCCAGCATGCTATGTGCATCTTAGCGCGGCTGGTTGCCAGAAGCAGTTACCCTTAATGAGGCCTTCTGGCTCTTAACTGGGAACCGAATGAATTCGATCCCAACCTTGTCCTTGGCTTTCCATGGAGTTCCAATATAATGGGAATCCTAGGAAACTATATCCAATGATCTCGGTCATTTGGATTATCCCAGGACCAAGCCTATGGTAACCAGCCGGGCGAGATGCATGGAGCGTGTTCTCCTTTACTGTTTCATTCTCTATGCATCACACCTTCTTTAAGTTAAAATTAATGATTAATATTAACTTAGTTTAAGAGCCATTCCTATGACTCCCCCATACTCATTTTCTCTTTCTTCCACAGGAGGAGCAGATGAAGTGTGACTTCGCCTACTGTGCTGTGAAACGCTCGCAGTTTTACGGACATACGGCGTGCAGGACTCACGCCCCTTGCGCAGACAAGAAAGGGGATTGGAAGTTCTGGAATCCACTGGAATGTACGGTCTGCCAGGCCTACCTAGTTGAGGCCTTCCATAACCCTCCCTCGGCGGAGGTTAGAGACATTGCTCGTGAAAAACTGCGCAAGTGGGTGCGTGGTTTTCAGAGAAATGCTACTGGACCGTACCTGGCCACCGAAGAACTGAGGTCCCTGTTGTTGTCACACCGCCTTTCCATCCCCCAGAAGAAAAGGAAGGAAATAGCAGGGTCTGTCAAGCGACTACTGAAATCCAAACGCATTTCAAGACGACAGCAGGAACGAGTTCTAGGCTCTCTACAATTCGCCTCAGTGACAAACCCAGTGCTTCGTGCACAGCTAAAGGATGCCGCGGGAGTCTGGAGACGATCGGCATCCATCGCTCGAAGAGACCTCAAGAGACGGCTTCCAAACAGACTTCGACGCCTCCTAAAGCCGTGGTCGGAAGCAATGGCCCTGAAAAGGTCCATTCCTCTCCAACACCCTCCTCCATCACTCAACATCCACACGGATGCCTCACTGGAGGGCTGGGGAGGTCACTCCCACCTGAAACAAGCTCAAGGGACCTGGTCTCCACTATTCAAGACGTTCCACATAAACATCTTGGAGGCCATGGCGGTCCTTCTTACTCTGAAGAAGCTATCCCCGCCGCCCTCGATCCACATCCGTCTAACCCTAGACAACTCGGTGGTAGTTCGTTGTCTCAATCGCCAAGGCTCAAGATCGCCCCAGATAAATCAGGTGCTTCTCCCAATCTTCCGTCTGGCGGAGAAGAAGAAGTGGCACCTGTCTGCAGTTCACCTACAAGGATTCCGCAACGTGACAGCGGATGCTCTATCTCGGACAAACCCGATAGAGTCGGAATGGTCTCTAGACGCAAGATCATTCTCCTTCATCTCTCATCAAGTCCCAGAACTTCAGATAGATCTCTTTGCAACGAGCGACAACAATCAACTTCCTCTGTACGTAGCCCCGTACGAGGACCCCAAAGCAGAAGCGGTGGACGCCATGTCACTGGACTGGAACAGATGGTCGAAGATATACCTGTTCCCTCCCACCAACCTTCTGTTGAAAGTCCTCTCCAAATTGAGAACCTTCAAAGGGACAGCGGCCCTAGTGGCTCCCAAGTGGCCCCGGAGCAACTGGTACCCCCTGGTCCTGGAGCTGCAGCCCAAGCTGATCCCTCTCCCGGGCCCAGTTCTCTCTCAACAAGTACAGAAGTCGACTGTCTTCGCTTCATCATCGAAAATCAAGGACCTTCATCTCATGATTTTCTCTCCCTTGCCGCAAAGAAGAGGTTTGGGATCTCGAAGAAAAGTCTAGACTTCCTAGAGGAATACAAGACCGAATCCACGAGACGGCAATATGAATCATCCTGGAGGAAATGGGTCTCCTTTGTTAAAGCAAAAAATCCTAAAGAAATCACCATTGATTTCTGTATGTCCTTCTTCATTCACCTTCATGGACAAGGATTAGCAGCCAATACGATTTCAACCTGCAAATCGGCTTTGACTAGACCAATTCTATATGCTTTCCAAATTGATCTGTCCAACGACATCTTTAACAAATTGCCGAAAGCATGTGCTCGCCTACGCCCAGCACCCCCTCCGAAACCCATCTCCTGGTCACTAGACAAGGTGCTCCATTTCGCCTCCAACTTGGACAATGATTCATGCCCCCTCAAGGATCTGACTCAGAAAGTTATATTTTTATTTGCTCTCGCCTCGGGAGCTCGAGTCAGCGAAATAGTGGCATTATCAAGAGAAGAGG